>NW_028124727.1:0-87276 GCF_965194825.1 Balaenoptera physalus
TTGCATAAAATATCACCAAGAATGACACAAGAAATTTAATAACTGGATTGACTTTGAGTAAATAAAGTGGGTGACTGAAGTAACAATACTGTGATATAGAATGTTTCCTGTCTAACTGTATCAGTCATTCCTTACACTACAATTTAAGTTCTTGAGCTCTCACTGGTGCAGTCTCAGCTTGAACTCTAACTGGCTTCAACTGGTAAAATACAAAATGCTTCTGCCTTATGTTCATAACCCCCCCGCATTTGGCTCTCTCACTGGTGCTTCTCTGTAGATTTGAGATGCGAGATCCCCTGGGATCCACCCATAACTGCACAACCAAAACTATAGGTGAGTTATTAACCATGCGGTGAACTCTTGATAAATGAGAATTGGAGACAAGCAAATTAATTCTTTGCTTTTCTTTTGGCTCTCCTACTTCCCTTGCCTCACTGGCTTTTTTTCACCTTACCTCTATTCCCTGGAATTATAGTTCCTAATAGAATGGTAGTATATAAACTTCTACTGTGATTTCTGCTTGTTGGGGGGCATATAGGCCAAGACAGTTGGTTCCAGGAGTGTTCTTAAAACCAAACCCTCAGGGTGGAATTTTGGAACTACATTACTCATGGTCCTGATGGCAACAAGTTGGTCTTAGTTAACCCCTGGCATCTGTGGAGTCATGATTATTATCATTCTCAACTATTATTAATTGAGATCAGTACATTTGGCAAATGACCTGTTGACATATGCAGTAACTGTGGGGCTTGAAGAGTAACCGACTCAGTGATAAGAAACATTGTCCAAACCAGAGTCACAAGGATTTTCTCAGTTTCTTGTATCTTTTCTTATAGGGGTTTTATAAGTTTTAGCTTTTACATTCACATTATAATCCATTTTGAGTTTTATTTGTTTGTTTTATGGTGTGATTATTGGGTTGAGGTTTAGTGTTTTCCCATCAAGTTGTTAAGGCAATATTCTTTTAGAAGACTAATCATTCCCAATTATATTGTATGGTAGCATTTGTTGAAAACAAGTTGACCAGATATATGTGGATCTGTTTTGGCCTCTCTGTTCCTCTCTGTGTACCTTTATGTTCATCCTAATACACCCCATCCCCCTACCCCTAACAAAATCACCATCTTGATTAATGGAGATTTTTATTAAATAGCAATTTGGTAATATAAGTTCTTCTACTGGGTTTTTCCTAATGAAAATGTTATTAACTATTCAAGGTCCCTTGCATCGTCAAATAAATTTTAGAATCACATATATGTGTGTGTGTGTGTGTGTGTGTGTGTGTGTGCGCGCGTGCACATGTACACACACACACATAAAGTGGGTGGTGTTTAAATAGAAAATGCAAGGAGTTTATAGATCCACTTGGGGAGAATTGAAGTCTTACTATGCTGAGTCTTCCAATCTATGAACACAGTACATGTCTCCATTTATTTGGGTCCTGTTAATTTTTTCTCAGGATGGTTTTGTAATTTGCAGTGTACATATTTATACATATTTGTTAAATCTGTTATTACATTTTCATCTTTTTCGATATTATTGTGGGTTTGAATCAAATTATACTCACCATAAAGCTAATGTTGGTAGAATTTTTATTTGTCATAAGTGATCCATTTATTCTCCACAGAAAATTTTAGTGTTCTTTTTTGTTTTTGTTTTGTTTATTTTGTTTTCTTTATAACATTCCTTTGTGTGGGTTGTTCCTTAGATTTTTTTTTTTTAATTGTCTATGGGCCCTTTAATTCTAACAGCTACTTTTAAAAAATTATGTAATTAATCCCCATCTTTTCTTCAAATATTTTCTTGTCTGTCTTAAATTTTACTTCTTTTGAGTTTCCTGGTTTGTTCTTCTGTGCTTCATTCTGGGTGGTTTCCTCAATCTTGTGTTCTTATTCACTTATATCTTAACTCTGTTTGCTATACAGACAACTTATTGTGTGCTCTACCTCTCCAATTATGTATTCTAAAGCTGATTATTTGCTAATTTATAATTATTGGCTGACTAATTCTAATGTTGCTACAGCTGATGAAATAGATAATCTAGAATACTGTGTTAGACACTGCTCTGTCAACAACATACAGGAAGGAAAGCTATCGTACTGTTCATAGCATCCCCAGAAAGCTGTCTGTAGTAAAGTAGATGAGTCTTTGGGTGGAAGATACATAAAATTGAAGAGGAAATCACAGTTAATTAGATCTCAATTCATAAAACAACTTAAATTCAGAATTTCTCCCTGCACCCCAAAGTTAGACAGTTTATGAGGTGAAACTTACTAAATGGCAGTTGACCATAATTGGACTATAAGGGTGACTGCTAGTTATCACTTTGTCCACACATATTTGTCTCACTTCTAGTATACCTGGGCTATGTTCTGAGTTGGGGGCGAGGTCTGTGGTTTTAAACAATAATGGAGAGGAAGCAAGGGCAGAACTCAACAATTCCTTTCCTATTTTGTCTTCTTACAACTACTGTTTCATTTTTATCTTTGTACATATAAAAAGGTGGCTATTTTACACTTTTATTTCTTCTATATTTAGCTAACTTTTTCATTGTACTTCCTTAATTTTAAGAAAGTGTATTTAGCTATTTTTGTGGGTTTGAATTCTTATTCTTTTTTCCAACTACAAATTTTTAAATATGATTTTATTTCCATTTAATAAAAATTACCTTATTTTTCATTTTATCAGAGCTTCATTATTCAATAAATCCAATAATCTCCACATTGCATTGTAGATCACTCTGATCCAGTATTTTAATTCTACCCTTTTTTTAACCCCACAAATTATCATCTGTGCTATTACTGGTGATTTTATTTTTATTTCAATATAAATATTTACTAATATTTATTACATACTACCTACTCTTTTGCTTACTATTTATTCTCACATCTCCAGAATTCCTTCTGAGTTCATTTCCTTCTTCTTTCTGGATTCTGTCCTTTAGGACTTCCCGAGCATTGTGGAGATATTTGTATTTTTGTACTCTCTCTTTTTTGATCTCCCTGACTCTCTTTCTCCTTTGCCTTTGTTTTTTCTTTCTTGAGAAAACTGATTACTGATTCATTGGTACATAACTCTAGGTTAATCGTTATTTCCTCTCAGGACTGCAAAATATATTTCATCTGTTCTCTGTGATAATTATAGGTTTAATTTTTAAAATATATTTCCACTCATATGTTCTTTTGCTGCAAGTGTGTAACCTGTTTTATAGATATCTTTCACCAATTCTAGACACTTCTTAGCCACTTTCACTTCACATATTGTTGCTCACTTCTATATTTTCTACATTCCCTCCTTCTGTAGTTTGAACTAGATATTTTGGACCTCACTTTGCCCTCTTTTCCTTTTATTCCATTTCTAAACTTTCTTCCCTATTTTCTTTATCTACTTGGCATTCAGTAATTTTTCAGATATATCTTCCAGTTTAACTACTCTCTATTCAGCTATCATTCACCTGAGTTATTTAAACAACTTAAATATTGTCTTATTTTTAAAATCTCCTGGATTATTTTTGATTGTATCTTATTCTTTGAGCAATATTTTAATTATATTTTATCTTTCTGAAAATCCATAATTATTACTCTCAATTCTATAATAATAATTTCATTTTTTATTTCTTTTTCTGCTATCACTTCTTTTGTGTTGTTTCTCTCTGTGTTGCTGACTTTCACTGGAGAACTTACATTTGCTTGAATTTACTTTGTGAAAGCTTGGAAAAAACTAAGTAAGGATGTTGTTTTTGCCCTAGTTTGAATTTGAAGTTGCTTCTTTATAACTAAAGTGTTCTACTCATCTCTGTTCACTGATTTATGGTTCCTAATATAGACTAGTTTTTCTCTCCCACCTCATCTTCATTGCCACTTATAATATTGATATTTGCATTTTCTTCAAAATTAACACCACATGTTTTAGCTCACCTTTTATTTCTTACCAGATTTGCAATAAGGCAACATTATGTACTATTTAGGACTTAGTGTTCAAAAGCAGAATATTTTATCAAAGTGTCTGTTCTGCCAGATATAGTACCAAACCCATTTAATTATCTTTGTATGTGGCCAACTGCCTACTAGCAAACAAAATATGTTAGATAATATTAGGAGTGATTAGGATTAGTATTAGTGTGATTACCATATATAAAAAGATCTACATATTTATTTGAAGCAATATAAATTCTGATATTTTAAAAATTTTTCCTGTAAAATAAAACACCACTTATCATTAAAAAAATCACTAATTCAAACATAAGCTAATGAAATATTTTCAACTTTTTAGAACTCATACAATCGGATTTTAAAGCAGCACTTAATTTTTAATGTACACTCTTCCAAAGAAATGTGTTAGTTTGTACTTATTTGTATGTTTTGTTCATCTAGCGTGTATTGTAATGTATTCTAAAAGTGTGTCCTTAGAATCTCAGATTAGTTTATAAATTTATCAATAGAAAGGACATATTTCTTTCCAAATTTGGAATTACCTTATGGTATGTAGCATTCAATTTGGTAAAAAAAAAAAAAAAAAAAAAATGTAATTTTGCAATTCTTTTTCATTTTAATCATTTGAAATTTGGTTATTAAAATATGCAATATTTGGTGGCAGACATAAGCAAAGTAGCTGTGAATCATAAAATCTCAACTTCACAATTCAAAAAAAATAGAAAAATAGGCAAAATTCTCAGAAAAATTATGAAAAGGTAAAGAGTATATGTTAGTGAATTTTTCTACAGTAGCAAGTAATTCCCCCCAAATCCCATATCTTACAAGAAACATCCATACATTGTTCTCATTATATGCCAAGGTTGTGTACTACCTGTTGTAGCATTTTCTACTGTTTTGACCTTCCAGGATAGAAGTTAAAGTGATCCCCTACTTGAGATGTATCATTCTTTTTGTAGAGGAAAAGAGCATGAAAGCTGGCAAAATTTGCAATAAGTTAAACCTTTAGTTCAGAATTGTCCCATGGCATGCCTACTCAAAGCTCTTTGGTCAAAGCAAGTCACATGCCCAAGGCCCTACCTCAAAGAACATGTTTTCAAATTGCAATAGATAAGGAGATATAATCCTACTTCACAAAAGAGACGAGCAAGTATTGGATAAAATATAAATACTGACTGTAATAAGAGAAAACACACACAAAAAAACCAAGAATAGATTTGTTTGTACTACTTTTAAAAGAATAGGTATAGTAACTCTTTGTTTGTGATGAGAATGCTTGAGATCTTCTCTCAGCAAATTTGAAGTATACAATACAGTATTATTAACTATAATTACCATGCTGTACCTTGGAGCCCCAGAACTTTTTAATCTTATAACTGAAATTTGTACCTATTGTCAATTATGCCTCAATAAAACTGAAAAAGAAAGAAAAAAAAGGAATATATGCAGTTCTATAGCTGAACAATAATGCTATGTTTTCTTTTATAAACTATATTTATTTAATTGAAAGGATATGTATGTCACGCAGCCTCTACTCCATCCTCCATAGAAAAGGCTTTTGTTAAAGACTACTATAATTATTTAAATTCTGTTACCTAGAATTTAAGTGCGTGATTTGAACATTTACAGAATGTAGATCTTATAGGACTAAATTATTTTTAGTTAACGTAAGATGACTGGCACATAAAAGTGAAATGAAAGAAATCTATTTAACTTTGTTTTGTTTCCTAAGTCTAGGAATGTTTGAATTCCATAGCTTTCCCATGGAGAGAGATGACAACTGTCATCCCCTAGTATTGAAATTTGTAGCTTATGTTTTGTGTCTTTTTTCCTTCAAGATCCTGTCATGGTAGATCAGTAGAGTTATCAGCTTTCATTGTGCAAGAATATATAAAAATAACAGAGGGATAGCTAATAGTAAACTGTTTCAATATTTTCCAAATTTGAAACAATAACCATATGATATTGTTAGTATTACTTTGTTAACCTAATATGTCAAAAAGCTACACATTGTATCTATACAGAAATGTGGGACTCAGACTAACTAAATTCAGGTCAGTGATAACACAATTATAAACTAATTTCTAAAATTTAATTTTAGAAATTAAATTTTAGAAACTAAAAATTTCTAGAAAAATATAAAAATTTTTAGAAATTAAATTTTACTAATTTATGTATATAAAAAATTATAATGTACAAATTATTCTTCATAGCAAACAGTGGTTTTTCAAGAATTTTGTTAAGTTCAGCAGAAAATCTAGAATTAAAATATTCATTTATAATAAATAACCAAATTTCAAACTCCAAAACTACGGTTTTGGTGGCATTGCTGATGATTTCACTGTTTCCTTTATGTCATTCTATTTACTGTTTCTAGATCTTGCTCACAATTCTATGGGAAGAGCTATATATATTCCTCAGAATTACATGTTTTAAATAATACTCCGAAAGGATATTTATTAGTGTTTCAACAATATCATGGTCATGAAAATTCTCAGGTCTCTTGCTGTGGGTTCACACTTCTGGAAGCATTACCATACCCATGTCTAGGATGTGCTTCCCAGACTGCCCACCAATCAATGACTGAGGATGGTAGATACAGCAGAGCCAAGACACGCCTGACTCTAAAAAGCATGGTTTGAGATTTCCCATGGACCTGGCCAAAGCTTCCTCAAATCTAAACTACAGTCTGAGCCACATCCTGCCCAACTCCCCTTATTTCTCTGTCTCATTTTAAGGGTTACATCCCTGCATGAAAGACTGGAGCCTCTCCTTGCCTGCTCCTGCCTCTTCGCCTTTATCTTTTGCAGGTATCTCCTCAATAAAACCACATTTAATTCCCTTTAGAAGAGCTTAACTGACTTAGGTAGCAGGAAATGGTTCAAGAAAAAGGTGGTAGATTATTCTTGGGTTACTTACTGCCTGGCAAGCTAGGGAAATGTCATTTTGTGTGGTAAGTGGGCTATGGATTGTCTCCAGTATAAGATGGAGTCCCAAATGCTCATGATTTCACTTGTGGTGACTGGAGAAAATGGTCCAGTGAAGAGGACTGCCATTACACTTACAGTGATTCAGGCTTTTGAAAGATTTGGGGGACAATACTGCCTTTAAGGAATGAGGAGTTGACTGGTTTTTGATGACCTGTATTGATGTCCAGCAGAGAGATTATAAGAAACTAGGGCCATTGTTGGTAAAATCTAGGATGCTGAATTGGGGGACGGGGACATCTGGATAGACTCTCTAGACAGATGATCCTGAAGAAGTTGTCTGTGCTGGAGCCCTGGAATCCTCAGAGTTCACAGAGGTGACTCACCAAGTCCTTCCTAGTGAAAGCTAACAGTTTATGCCTGACAGAGAACACTGTAGTAGCCTCTCTCACAAGGGCAACAGGTGAACACCTTTCCTCGAGAGATTCATTTCTTCTCCCGTGGGTCACAGGCTGGGAATTAACATTAAATTGCAACCTAATCCAACTGGAATGTGTTGATAAGAAAGAGCATACACACTTATAGAGGAGATATAAGAATTAGCTTATATTAGCAGGAGTTCAAGGAATGACCCAGGGATTGCACTTTGGGGGTACTTGCTGAGTAGGCCAGAATATAAGACTGCATAAGCAAGAATTCTCAGGACATGAGGATTTAACACTCAGGCAAGGGCCCCAGAAAATAGAGCTATCTCAACACTCTAGAAGAATGAAGAAAGAAATGTCCCATGTTGAGCAACAGACATAGCTGAGTTGCCATGACAGAATAAAGAGGCTACAGGAAGAGAGAAAGCTGGATAGAATAAATTACGTGAGTCCAGAAAACCTACCAGAGGAGAGGTTTTCAGGAGGAGCCAGAATACATACCATTCGCCAGGGCCATCCAAACTGCATTGATGAGCGGCATCGGCAACACAACAGGTTAAGTGGTAGCGCTCTTCCGTAAGGCTGAGTTGATGACGAGGGAGGCAGTAACAAACTTGGAATTGTTAATCTATGGATCTCAAAATAACAGGAGTGACCTCCAATGTCAGAAAAGCAGCTAAGGTTCATGTGACCTAAAGGTGGTGGTAAAGATAGTGAGCATCGTGTTCCAAAGGGCAAAAGAGACAGGCAGCCAGCTTGGGTGCTGTTAACGTCTTACAGCAAGAAAATGGCACGCATGGCGGAGCAGAAAGAGAACCGTAGTCACTCCAGTAAAAAGTCATAATTCTCTACTCAGTTTCTGGAACTGTGTCTATTTGAAGATCCATAGCTCATTTATTGGTGAAGAGCCAGATAGCTAGAACAAAGGGTTTTTTGCAACAATGCAGTCAGTACATATGACAAGGATTTCTTCAGTTCTTCCGCAGAGAGACATATGGCCTTTTCCTTAGGTGACAGTAAATTAAGGAGAGAGCTACAGTTTGATTCTGAAGGCTGTCTGCTGGCAGAATTCCCTTAAGAGGCTAATTAGCTATGGCCCACCCATATTATAGAGGGTAATCCGTTTTACTCAAAGTTTACCGATTTAAATGTTAATCTCATCTAAAAAATACCCTCACAGAAACATCTAGAATAATATTTGACCAAATATCTGGTTGCCGTGGCCTAACTAAATTGATACAGAAAAGTAACTATTCCTTTATGTAATATTTTTTCTGTCTTCATTTTCTCCTTCCTCTTCTCTCTGTTCTCTTCTTTCTCCTTCTCCTTCTTCTTAATATCCTTATGCCTTTGTTTGTGTAGAAAGGAGATTAAGAGGTAATAACCAAGAAAGATACATGCAAACACTAATCAACTGCATTCTTATGGTAACCTATAAAGATCAAACTGTGAGAAATCATGATTATTATAAAATAGTGTTATTAATCATGACACAGAGGTTTTGTGTGAAATGAATATTTTGATTTTATATTTTTCACATGCTGATTCTTAATTTACTTCCCAATTAACTTACAAAGTTTTTCAGTTTTTGACGGCAACGATGATTTTTTTAAAAAAAAGTGTTACTCATAGTTTTCCTGACAGCAATATGCAAGAAAAATGCTATGTTTGATAAGTCTGAAACTTACTTAAAAGATTGCAGTCTTTACTTCTGTGTTCTCTGTTAAATGTCAGCTATGTTTGGCCATTTACTTAGAGCTAAAATGAGTAGTCAGTTAACCTGATAAGATATAATTCACAGTGCATTTTTCAAGATGATCTGAGGGAGAGTCAGGTGAGGTCCCCAAAGCAAGTTGTGCATTCCATTCCTGTTGTTTCATATACTGAGAACTGTTGTTTCGTGAAGAAAAATTCAATCTACGCTTTTTATTATTTATTTTTCTTGTTATGTAAAGACATGCAATAATATTTAGAAAGGGCTAATTTCTACTTCATGCACTTTGGAAAAGAAGAAGTATGGAATGACAAAACCCTAAACTTTTAGCTAGTTGGCATAACTTACTGATGGGAAAATCTTGATACATTCATTTAACTAAGAAGTATTTTTTGTGTATACTATATCAGGTCAGGCACTGTACTATACAATGAAATTATGGTAAATATAAGGTACATTGTGTGCTTCCTCTTAAAGCTTGTAGACTATGGAAAAGAGATAGAAATAAAAATGTCAAAACCATTATTATAGAATGGGAAGTACGGGGTGTTATTCCCTGGGCCCCTAATGAAGAGTCAGGGAGTTTGATTTATTCAAGTATAATGGAATATTTAGAAGACAGGAAAAAAATATTCCTGTATCAATTGGTAGAGAAGTCACTAGTATTTTTGTGTCTGGGAGAAAATGCAAACTATCTTTTGGATTACCATTCTTTTTCAGACTTTTCCATGGCCTGGACCCTTCTCAGTGATGCTGGCTTAAAGGGATTAGGGATCTTTTTGCCCCAGGAAAAGTTACAACAGTGGTGGCAATAGCTAGAACAGATAGTGTTACATCCTGTTGCAGATACTCCTTGAGAGGAGGGGATGATGTTATCACAGATTATGAACCTGGTATCTTCTCTTTGGACGAAAAACATGATTAGAACCTCTTTCTAGATTGTCCAGAATGAAGTCCACTCACATTAAAGGCTCCAAAGACCTCAGAGGGGAACTCACGAGGAAGCAAGAGGGCATCTTTATTTGAGATCCAGAAATATCTCCAGGACCTGTTGGTTTGTCTAGATTATTCCTCTGTGGTTATGTTTTGAGTCTTTGCAGCACCAGCCACCCAGGCACAGTGGCAGACCCCCAAAACAGAGACTGGATGTGACTGTGCATAAGAGTTCTAGCCTTGGACAATAAGCGTGAGCCTTTGTGGGACCCTAGAGAATCTTTCCAGGAATATGACTCACTAGATGAATCATCAAAATAGAGACCAAGATTCACTAGAGTGTGCTAGACATTTTTTTTCCAGTTAAGGTTTATTGGAACTCTGTGGTCTAATTTACAATGCTCCAATCTTCCAGCAGTCAAGGAAAATTTTTGCAGCTGATATTTTTGTAATTTGGAGCTTCCGGCAAAGGGAGGCAGCTTCCATCCAGACGTGCCCCTTGGGGTTTTGGACTCCCTGGGGTTTTAATGACCCTGACATAACTAGTAGGTACGCTGCTTTTATTTTTTGTTTTGTTTCTGTTGTTTTGGTTGTTGTTTTGTTTTGAAGACAAGGTGTTAGAAACCACAAACACTTTTTTGTTTAATTTTTGTTGAAAGAGGGTAAGATTTAACTGGGTTGGACATATACACTATCCACTGGGGTGGGAAAAATTACTTTAAAGTTTTTTAATATAATATATATATATATATATATATATGTATAGATATATAGACACATACATACTACTGTATTTGAGGGAGATCTGATTATTGTTATAGTAACCTCTAAATACCTGATCAAGTATTTCAAAATGATTTGCTCAGTGGTCTGTTTAAAATTGTAATTTGAGTTTTTCTTTATAATGAAAATTCCCTGTAAATATTTCCTCTATGTCTGTATTTAGAAAGTGTTATTTTTGAAAATTAATTATACACGAGTAGACCTGTATGTTTATGTTACCTGAAAGATTGATTATAGTAGGTCTATCTATACATTAGACTAAGCATTGAGGGGATGAATATCCTTGTCTGAAGTTTCCAAATCACGTCAAAGAAATAGAGCAAAAAATATATATGTAATTAACAATGATACAAAAATATTGGTCACTTTTTACATTTCATAAAGAATCATGGCTACAGATGATTTTAAAGTATTATTACTATTTTTAATTTCAGGCAGTTTTTATTTTATTGGAGTATAGTTAATTTACAGTGTTGTGTGAGTTACAAGTGTAGCAAAGTAACATTTTTTTTGTAATACAGTTTATTACAAAATATTGAGTATCGTTCTTTGTACTATACATAGGTCCTTGTTGTTTATCTATTTTATATATAGTAGTATGTATATGTTACTCCCAACTTCATAATTTATTCCTGCCCCCCACATTTCCCCTTTGGTAACCATAAGTTTGTTTTCCCCTTTGGTAACCATAAGTTTGTTTTCTTTATCTGTGAGTTGGTTTCTGTTTGGTAAATCAGTTCATGTGTATCATTTTTTCTTTTTTTAAGTTCCACACTCTAGTGATATCATATGGTATTTGTCTTTCTCTGTCTGACTTAACTTCACTTAGTATGATTAACTCTAGTTCCATCCATGTTGCTGAAAATGGCATTATTTCATCTTTTTCATGTCTGAGTAGTGTTCCATTTTATATATTTTTATATATATACATATATATATATACCACATCTTCTTTGTCCCTTCATCTGTCGATAGATATTCAGGCTGCTTCCATGTCCTGGCTATTGTAAATAGTGCTGCAGTGAACACTGGGGTGCATGCATCTTTTTGAATTATGGTTTTCTCCAGATATGTGCCCAGAAGTGGGATTGCTGGATCATATGGTAGTTCTATTTTTAGTTGTTTAAGGAACCTCCATACTGTTCTGCATAGTGGCTGTACCATTTTACATTCCCACCAACCGTGTAAGAGGGTTCCCTTTTCTCCACACCCTCTCCAGCATTTATTGTTTGTAGACCTTTTGATTATGGCCATTCTCACTGGTGCGAGGTGGTTCCTCATTGTAGTTTTGATTTACCTTTCTCTAATAATTAGCGATTTGAGCATCTTTTCATGTGCCTGTTGGCCATCTCTATGTCTTCTAGGGAGAAATGTCTATTTAGATCTTCTGCAATTTTTTTCATTGAGTTTTTCTTTTTATATTGAGCTGTGTGAGCTGTTTGTATATTTTAGAGTTTAATCCCTCATGGGTTACATCGTTTGCAAATATTTTCTCCCATTCTGTAGGCTCTTTTCGTTTTGTTTATGGTTTCCTTTGCTGTGCAAAAGATTTTCAGTTTAACTAAGTCCCATTTGTTTACTTTTGTTTCTATTTTCATTGCTCTAGGAGGTGGTTCCAAAAAGATTTTGCTACAATTTATGTCAAAGTGTCTTCTGCCTATGTTTTCCTCTAGGAGTTTTATAGTATCCATTCTTACATTTAGGTCTTTAACTCATTTTAAGATTATTTTTGCATATGATGTTAAAGAATGTTCAATTTCATTCTTTTACATGTAGCTGTCCAGTTTTCCCAGCACCACTTATTGAAGAGGCTGTCTTTTCTCTACTGCATATTCTTGCCTTTGTTGTCATAGATTAATTGACCATAGGTGGCTGGGTCTACTTCGGGGCTCTCTTTCCTGTTCCATTGATCTATATTTCTGTTTTGTGCCAGTACCATGTTGTTTTCATGACTGTAACTTTGTAGTATGGTCTGAAGTCAGGAAGTCTGTTACCTCCAGCTCCGTTTTTCTTTCTTAAAGTTGGTGTGGCTAATAGGGGTCTTTGTGTTTTCATACAAATTAAAAAATTTGTTGTTCTAGTTCTGTGAAAAATGCCATTGGTCATTTGATAGGGATTGCGTCGAATCTGTGGATTGTCTTGGGTTATATGATCATTTTAACAATATTGATTCTTCCAGTCCAAGAACATGGTATATCATTCCAACTGTTTGTGTCATGTTTAATTTCTTTAATCAGCATCTTATGGTGTTCAGAGTACAGTTCTTTTGTCTCCTTAGGTAAGTTTGTTCTTAGGTATTTCATTTCTTTTGATGTGATGGTAAATAGGATTGTTTCCTTAATTTTTCTTTCTGATCTTTTGTTGGCTTTAAGTGGGCTTTAAGGCTTCAGTTCCCCCCTATACTCCTGGTCTAACCACACACCTGGGGGGGCCTTCAGGCAGATTTTTTTAAAGCTATTTGAATGTATATTCAAGGGCAGCAACAAATCTCTCATCCTTGGATTTAATACATCTTTTTATTGCATTATAGATGAATTTACTTTACAAGATAGTTACTTACCTTTGCTGTGATAGATTCACCAGTTCTTTTATAATAAGTTTGGTTCAGCTCAGCATCTAAATTCTACAAAATTAGTCTTGCTCATGTCCATTTAGATGAGCGCCTGATTAAAGTACAATGGCAGTCTGACTTCTTAATATAAACCTTTACATTTTTTTATAGGAAAGTTTTACACAGTTTAACACAATAAAATTTGATGCCATTCAAACACTATATATTTGTCTTAGTTTATGTTTTCATTATGATGTGCTTGAGTTCTAAGGTTTGTGTAAGTGTATAAAGATTTCTAGTAGCATTTTCCCCAGAATAGTATTTTAATTTTTATAAGGAACTTGAAAATTAATAGTTAGTATATGAGGAGAAACATGTGAAGAATAAAGAGGTGAATAAAGATGAAAAATTAAAAATTGAGGATAATAATGAGGATGTGAACTAAAACACTGGCTGCATTGTCTTCTATGAATAATTTTCCAGACTTTACTGAGTATATCCATGTTTTCTCATTCTTCTCAAACATTGGAAGGGCTTTCTTTCTTTTAAATCTCTCAGTAATTATTCTTGTTATCCTCTACTAGTGACTTATGAAAGAAATTTCTCCTGCCGTTACTTGATTTTCTCTGTTTCCTTAATCTCTTCCTGTGTATTGGATCATCACATCAACATTCAAATATGCTCTAGAATCTCTTACCTCAAATAGAAAAAAAAAAAAAAGACAGTAAAAATATTAGTTAGATCTCTGAAATAAATGTCTGGTCCAGAAAATAACTTAATGATATGAATTCTGGCACAGGCATCACCTTCTTAAGTCCAGGGAAATGTCTTTCTTTTATTTTTTCCTCCTCTAACACATTACTGTGCATTGTCTTATTGGGACAAGCTACTAAATCTCTCCAACCCTTCAACGTGTCATTGAATTCATATTCTGCAACTTCCTGTCCCAATAATGTTAATCTCACCATTTCTTTTATCCCTTGTTTGATTATCTAGAAAGTAAAGATAATATCTGTAGCAGACATAAGTGGTTGCCTACCTCACTTTCAATCTCCCTACTTGGTTATTTTGTTCATGTTTTTAATTCTCTCCCATAGGACTCACTGTTAAATCCTGCGTACTCTAAGCTGATCATTAAAATCTTATTCTCTTTGCCAGTGATAGATGTAGGGATGATTATGAAACTTTGATCCTACCCTAAAGATAAAAAATATATTTTAATCATGGTTAAATTTGTATTCATCTTCATTTACATTTGGAGAAGTCTGCTGGAAAGAGTCTGGGGAAAGTTTCCCCTTTAAAAAAGAAAACTCACGCAAGAAGAGTTACCCACATTTTCTACTACACGTTCTCATGCTTACACACAGAGTCATAACCATTTTACTCTCATGAAGGGAGGAAGGCTGAGAACAAAGGTGCTGAGGAGGGCAGGTCAGAAAATAACGAAAAGAGCTGGGTTCTTGATGACATCATTCAGCCATTGAATTAAACAACCCTGGGGGTGCCTGACCTTTAGAGTCTTTGCTATATGAGGTAATAAATTTTTCTTACTGAATTGGGATTTTCTATTTTTTTCAGGCAAAAGAATCTTATATAGTGCAGTACTTACCCACAAGTCTGGTGAGATGATTTAATAAGTTAATTCACATATACCACATAGCAGAGAGCTTGGGACATAAAATACTTAAAAATGGAAATTATTACAATTGAATTTTCCCCTCTTCCTCTCCTTCTTCTCCTTCTTCTTCTCATAGTATTAGTATTAGTAATAATTAGTACTGTTTTATTTTACGATTTCATGCGGTCTAAGTAAATTTAATTTCCCCAATAGCAGTACCATGCATCTTTATGAAAGAAAACAAGAAACACTATCAAGCAATTAGATAAACACATAACATTTTCTGTAGTTTAAGAATCATCTTTTGGCTTACAAGATTTTCAAATGTAGGGGATTTTAAATGCCTCCTCCGTTCTTCATTACCTGCTGAGTTATCCATGACCTAAATATATGCCTCATCCTTATATTTTTACCATTAGACTCATATGCCTCCTTCAGGGGTGATGCATTCTACTCAATAATGACAGATAATGATATAAAATTTAAGCAAATAGTAATGTTATAAATGGACCTTAATCATTTCAAATCTTATGTTTCTCACTCAGAAAGGACCAAGCTTTCCAAAATAGTAGTGGACCAGATGGAAGAAATGTAATATTCAAAGGCAAATCTATATACGTTACTTCAGATATATCAAGTAAAGGTAAAAATGGATATTTGTTTCTGAAGAGAGATGAAACACCTTGCTAATTTTCATTAAGTACTTAGTCTTAATGAATTTCACTTAAATCATACGTAATTTTTAAATAGATCTTTATTGGAGTATAATTGCTTCACAATACTGTGTTAGTTTCTGCTGTACAACAAAGTGAATCAGCCATATGCATACATATATCCCCATATCCCTCTTGAGCCTCCCTCCCATCCTCCCTATCCCACCCCTCTAGGTCATCGCAAAGCACCTAGCTGATCTCCCTGTGCTGTGCTGCTTCTTCCCACTAGCAAACTGTTTTACATTTGGTAGTGTATGTATGTCAATGCTACTCTCAGTTCGCCCCAGCTTTCCCTTCCACCCTAATATCCTCAAGTCCATTCTCTATGTCTACATCTTTATTCCTGCCCTGCCACTAGGTTCATCAGTACCATTTTTTTTTTTTTTTAGATTGCATATATGGAATCTATTCCATATATGCGTTAGCATACGTATTTGTTTTTCTTTTTCTGACTTACTTCACTCTGTATGACAGACTCTAGGTCCATCCACCTCACTACAAATAACTCAGTTTCGTTTCTTTTTATGACTGAGTAATATTTCATTGTCTATAGGTGCCACATCTTCTTTATCCATCTAGGTTAGTTCTATGTCCTGGTTATTGTAAATAGTGCTGCAGTGAACACTGTGGTACAT
Source organism: Balaenoptera physalus (assembly GCF_965194825.1). Classification (NCBI taxonomy): domain Eukaryota; kingdom Metazoa; phylum Chordata; class Mammalia; order Artiodactyla; family Balaenopteridae; genus Balaenoptera; species Balaenoptera physalus. The sequence continues at coordinate 16,232 of NW_028124727.1, forward strand.
GTCTCTTTTTTGAATTATGCTTTTCTCAGGGTATATGCCCAGTAGTGGGATTGCTGGGTCATATGGTAGTTCTATTTTTAGTTTTTTAAGGAACCTCCACACTGTTCTCCATAGTTGTATCAACTTACATTCCCACCAAAAGTGCAGGAGGGTTCCCTTTTCAGCACACCCTTTCCAGCATTTATTGTTTCTAGATTTTTTGATAATGGCCATTCTGACCGGTGTGAGGTATCACCTCACTGTAGTTTTGACTTGCATTTCTCTAATAATTAGTGATGTTGAGCATCTTTTCGTGTGCCTCTTGGCCATCTGTATGTCTTCTGGGACCTAATTAAACTTAAAAGCTTTTGCACAGCAAAGGAAACCATAAATAAGATGAAAAGACAACCCTCAGAATGGGAGAAAATATTTGCCAATGAAACAATAGATAAAGGATCAATCTCCTAAATATACAAACAGCCCGTGCAGCTCAATATCAAAAAAAACAAACAATCCAATTAAAAAATGGGCGGAAGACGTAAATAGACATTTCACCAAAGACATAAGTAATTTTTTGATTGACTTGAATGCCAGCTTTATATTCAGAGTGGTCAAGTTCAAATAATTTTTGGGAGAACTGAGCACACATGCAACAAAATGTGAGGACATTAATCGAAATTTAAGGACTATAAACTTTCCAAATAACTCTAACAGAAAATCAGTGAAAAAATTTAAGCAATATATAATAGTGACATAACTGTTGCTTCAGTCTTCTTGTAAATTAAATAGAAATAACACCGATAAGTAAATTTTCTTATATGGGTTTAATAAAAAATGGTTCTTGAAAACTAAAAAAGAGAAAAATTAAGTACATAATTACATTGGAGTCAAAGTACATTTTATTGTTGTTGTTGTGATAACAGTTGCTAATTTTCAACAATACAGGAATTGTTGCCTAACTATAGTTTTCTTTGTTCCAAATAGATTTTTCAAAGTAAAAATATGACATAAATTTTGCCCATAAGATGATTAGACAAAACTGGCATTGGGATGGAAAGTCATGTGTTTCAAGACCCTTCACACCAAGAGATATTTAGGCATTATTACTTAGATTAATTGAGCTTTTATTAAAGCTAATTTTCTAGTATTCACACTTCAAAATACAGATGGAAATAAAATATATAGTTCTCAATTTGGCAGGAGTGTACTATACAATTTATAATAAAGTTGATTTATATTAATTGCTAGAAAATTTATGGGCAACAGATTTATTTTAATGGAGTCATTTATGGTCCTAATTTGTTTTATTGATATTAGGATCCGGACATCTTGCTGTTTTAAAAAGATAGTCAAGCACAGGGAGATCAGCTCCGTGCTTTGTGACCACCTAGAGGGGTGGGATAGGGACGGGGGAAGGGAGAGGCAAGAGGGAGGGCATCTGGGGCTATATGTATATGTATAGCTGATTCACTTTGATATACAGCAGAAACTAACACAACACTGTAAAGGAATTATACTCCAATAAAGATGTTAAAAAAAAAAAGTTAACAAACAGCAAATTAAAAATGGATGATATTTTTAATCCATTTACAATTAATTAAATAGTACATTTTGTTTCCTTTTCTTTTTTCTCCTTATGATTGTTGTGTTTCATTGTCGCCCCTATGTCCTTATGCTAATAACTAAAGTTGGTTTCTGCTAAATACAGTATTGAAAATCAAGAAGGAAATACACTATTCTCTTATTCTCCTTTAATTTGAAAATATGTGTATTGGCACCACTATACTGCTTTCAGTTAACGTTAATTTGTGTGTACTTTACATTTTTTTATCAGTCTTGCTAAGGGTTTCTCTTAGTTTCCTGTTGCTGCTGTAACAAATTAACACAATCTTAGTGACTTAAAACACCACAAATTTATTATTTTACAGTTCTGGAGATCACAGTTCAAAATAGGTCTAACTAAGCTACAGTTAAAATGTTTACAGGACCCCATGCCTTCTGCACATTCTGGGAATCCAGTTTCTTGCCTTTCTCAGCTTCTAGAGGCTCTCCCCAATCCTCAGCTACTGGCCCCCTTCCATACTTACAGCCTGAAATGAAATCATTCTCACTTTGCTTCCACTGTCACATCTCCTTTTCTGACTCCGACACTTCTGCTTCCCTCGTCTACTCTTTTTCAAAATAAGGACCTTTGTGATTACACTGGCTCACCAGGGTAATTCAGGAAACGCTATGGAGATCCTGACTTAACTGCATCTGCAATGTCTCTTTGCCATGTAAGGGAACATATTCCCAGGTTCTGGGAAATAACACTTATACAGCTTGGGAGGGGGTATTATTCTACTACTACAGAGTTTATCAATTTTATTAAACTTTCAAAGATTAACGCTTATGGCTTTGTTATTTTTCTCTATTTTATATCTTTGATCTTTGTTCTCATCATTCTACTTTTTATCCTTCTTCTTCCTCTGGGTTTTAAATTTTCCCTTTTCCTTTTTAGAATCTTGAGATGGAGGCTTAGCTGATTGATTTTTTTAAACTTTCATATTTAAATGATAAAGTATATCCAAAGACTGTTTTGCCTCCATCATATAAGTTTTGATAAGGTACATTTCTATTTCCATACTGTCAATAATATATTTTAAATTCCCATTGCATTTTTTTAAACAAGTGTTCATTTAGACACGTACTGCTAATTCTCAAACACATAAGATTATCTCATTATTCTTCGTGAAAGCATTTATTCATTTATGTATGTTCACAGAACATATGATCCTTTGTGACTTATTGAGACTTGTTTTATAGCCCCAAAGACTATGTATTTTAGCTGCCAGATGTAGTATTCTATAAATTTCTGTTAGGTAAGTTAGATAATAATATAGTTTAAAACTTTTATATCTAGAAGAGATACAGCAGAGGAGAAGGGGTTGAGAGGTGGGCAAAATGGGTAAAAGGGATCGACTCTGTGGTGATGGATGATAACTACACTTTTGATGATGATCCCGTTGTGTATTGAATTACAGTGTTGCACACCGGAAACTTTTATAATGGTATACATCAATTTTACTTCAATAAAAAATAAAGCTTTTATAGCATTACTGATTTTTTTGCTTTTAATTATGAGAAAATCCTATTTGAAATAGCTGTGGTTCATTGTATATTTTTCTGTAACTCCTGTTAATTCTGTCAGTGTTTTAACTGTATGTTGCTTTGTGTTATTACTGGTTATTTTCTAAATTCAGCTTTTTAATCTTTAACTTTTCAAAGTGACTTAAATTATGCCAATTAGCCATTATTGTAAGTAAAATACCATGTATTGTTGTTTTGTCCTTTGTACTTTAGTTGTCACTCATTCTCCTTCTATTATGTGTTATGTATCCACAGTGTAGTTTTTTCTTTAAAGAGCCAGGGAAGGGAATGCTGTAACCTTGCCATGAGAGGAAAATGGGACCAGTCCCTCTCCCACACCATCCCACCCACCAGTCTTCCTTCCCACTCAGTGGGCCTTCGATATAAAGTGACAGGGAGGTCGTAGGACCCGTCCAGGTGGACTCCCCAGGATGTTTCCCGAGAAGCGGCGTTTGCATCCCAGCAGTAGCTTTCCCACCCCCGCCCCGCGGAGCACCAGCGGCTCTGCGCAGCCCGGGCTGGCGACCCAGAAGGCGCGGAGACCCCGCCCACCCTGCAAGGCCCGCCCGCTCGTCCCCGTCCCCGCCCCCGCCGCGGCCTCCCATTGGTGGCCCGGTGTGTCAGTTGACGAGCGGGCTCCCGGGGCGGGAGTGCAGGCTGCGGTCCCCTCCCGGCGCCTCTATCGGCCGCCAGCCGCAGGGAAGTGAGACCGGGCGGCGGCCGGCGGCCGCTGCCTCTGACAGACCCAGCGGTCGAGGCTCCGCGCCCATCAGCAGCCCGCGGCCGCCATGGCGGCGCGGAGGAGCCCCCCGCGGGAGCGGGAGCGGCAACGACCTCGCGACCCCGCCGCAGGTGGGCCCGGGGCCCGGTGGGGCGGGGCGGGGGCCGCGGGCGCCCGGGACGCGCTCGCCCCCGCCGGCCGTCGGCGCAGCCCTGGGTTGGAAGGTTCGGGGCCCGCCATCCCAGGGGTGGGAGGTCCGGGGCGCCCCTGCCCGGGGCGGGGAGGGGGACGGGCTGCAGGGTTTGGGGGGGCCGTCGGGGGCGGGGGTCGCCCCTAAGTGAGGAACTGCGCCGTCGGGCCGAGGCAGCGAGCGACCCTCCGAGGCAGAGCAGGCGGGTTCCTGGAAAGAGAAAGCGGGTCCTGCGGGCTGGGATGCGTTGCGGCGGGGTGGGGTGCCCCGGCAGCGGCTGGGGTCGGGCCCTGGCGCCCACGAGCGCCGGTGTCCCCTTCTCGGTGTCCCCTCCGAGCCCTTGATTGTTGTCGGAGGGAAGTTGACGGGTTTCGCGCTTTGCTGGCAGAGGATGTGGCCCACACCTTCGCAGCAGTCGAGACTCGATGAGCAACAGAGAAAACTCTGGCTTTTGAAACAAAAATCTCACCAGGGACAGGAGCGGCAGCCCAGTATGGCACAGGTGGCCGAGGTCGCCGCGCGCCACCTGTGTCGCGGCGTCTCTGCCCTCTGCGTGCGTAGCTGGGCCCTCACCGGACGAATGAAGGGTGCTTTCCTTGCCATGCTTCCAGCCCCAGGTCTGAGGAAGATGATCTGCTTCTCAGCTTGGAGCACATTCCCGATTGTGTATTTCCCTGGAGGCCACCCCGGGGGTGAGAGCCCACGAGTGAATTTGGGGAGCACGCCTGTTCCAGGTGCCGCAGCGTCAATGGGAAGTTACTGAGCAGTGCTTCTTAGTCCGGATTCTTGGTCCCAGCAGGAGCTTTTGATTCACACAGCAAAGTGTCGGGTGTGGTGAAAACAGCCCGGTTCTAGGAGACAAGACGTGAGTTCTAGACATCCTTTTGCCCAGGACTGCGGGCCTCGAAGCTTCTGGGTCCTGGTCCATAAAATGAGGGCACTAGGCTAGCTGATCCATAAAGCCCCTCCCAGTCTAGAATTCTGTGATTGACTTATATCCCACTCTCAGAAGTTTGGAGAATGAACTAATTTTCAACCTTTCTGCACCTTGGATTCTTATAGAATTAGCCAAATATTTCCTGGGGGTGTATCCATCTGAACTTTTTCATATGTGATTTTCTTCCCTTCTCCCTGTGTTGTTTCGGCAGAGCAAAGCTGGAAGCGGAGGTGGGGCACAGCTGGGAAAAGCTGGCTGGGGGGCGCCGAAGGGTATCTACTCTGGGCTTAATGTAATTGTCAGGAATTTTCCCTTCCAGTGCACCAAGTTCAAGGTGTGCCAGCACTGTGAGAGCAGAGAGAATTCTTTCCTCAGCTTCAGCCTAAAGGGAAACATTTTCCCTCCTTAAAAAGCAGTTTGAGGGCTTAGGAAAAGGAAAACCAACACTGCAATTGAAAACACATGCCCGCAACAGAGCCTACAAGAGAATGCTTACAACCAAGTGGTCCACAGTTGCTATTTTTTGCCAGCCTGTTTTGTCACTTTTATACTTCTACTCTTACGTTTCTGTGAGATGGATTAAATAGCAAATAAAGTGTAAATTTTGGCACCATGTGTTTTAGCTAAGTAGAAATTCTTGATTGGCACAATGACTGAATTTGAAAGTGACCTTTCACCTGGCTCCCCGGAGCGGGTGGGTGCTGTCCTATGTGTCTGCAGCCCCCAGCGTTGTCCCTGCCACAGTAACAGTGGGTACTGGAGCTCTCTTCACGGTGCTGGACACGGAGACACTGCCCATAGTCTTATGTAATCTCTACAACCACCGTCCTGTGATGCTCGGAATGGTCACGGAATTTCCTCAGTGTTTCCAGCTAGTAAGTGGTGCCGGGATTCAAGCCCTGGCAGCCCGGCTCCTCCCGCAGCATGTTCTTAACCATCGCCCGCTTCTGTCTCCTAAAACATTCAGGCTTATACCTGGGAGCACTCTAGGTTCCAAAGGTACCTCATCACAGTTAAGCTGTTCTAAAGCAAAGTTGGCTTATCAACTTAATACCATCGTTGTTGCTCAAGGGAACTCACAGGTCTGTGTGCGGGAGAAAAAGTCATCATTATCGAGTTAAAACTTCCTACACGTGTGTTTCTTTATACGTGGCTCTGAAGTCTTTATGTACCAGTTAAAGGAGTTAATGGACTATTGTATCTGACCTTTCTCTCCTGCCCACTTGAATCCTCTGGTCCATGTTCAGTTACTTAGGACAATCTGTTCTCAAGACGGAGGTTATATACACATTTATTGATTTGTAATTAATTGAATGGAAGAACACTTAAATGTCACGTTACAGTAAGTCAACAGGGAAAAGTTTTGGTTTATACACTCATTTTTCCAGTGATCTTTTGTTCTAGTCATACTCTATTTTTCTACTTTTTCATTTAATTGAGCCGGAATAGACAGAGGCCATCATGTTTAAAATAAGAGGATAATAAAATGTTTATGTTCATTTCTAAGGACCCTTGTCTGTTAGTACTGTTGCTGGGATTCCCAGGTAATAAACAACAATCCCAGAAACTGTAGCACGTAAGATGCTATGCTCAATAAACCTCTGAATTAAGAATTTAATAGTAAGTCTTTCATTGTTGATTTAACCAGGTGACTCTGACTTTGAGTTTATGTGGAACTGTTGGATGTTAGTTACATAGTAATTTAAAACACCGTATTAGCTCTTTCTCTGCTTGCCAGTGTTATTGATTTTTATTGACTATTAGTTAGGGTTAGTCTTCTGGCAGAGGGAGTAATAATGTATCGATAATTGGAAGTTAGCTTCTCAAGAGTCCTCTCCCAACTTAGAAGCAGAATCCCAGCCCTCTTCCCTGGGCACCAGCAGCTGCCCAGATACCTGGGTTTGGCCTCTTGGGTGGGGCCTGAGTGCCTGCGGCCCCCAGAGCCACAAGATGCCTTCCCGGCCTGGCCTGGCCTGTGGGGCACCCGCACTCCGGGTGGGCTCCGTGCCGTGGGCCCACCTCAGAGGTCAAGCTGGACGTCAGATGCTGAGGCCCAGGCGGCCAGAAGGGACCCAGAAGACCTGGGGGTCCCGGTCTCGGCCTGTCAGACAGGCTGTCCTGGAGGCACTGCCCAGATCTGGGGGGGCCAGGAGCCCAGGACCACCCCTACCCCTTTTTGTAAATCTTGTTAAATGTAAATCAAATACAGCTGTCTTTTTCACTGAAAGAAAAAAAAGTATCCTGCCTTCTCATGTGCCCATTACAGTGGACCTGAGCTCCTGCTGCCCCCAGGCGTGGAGGACCTCGTGGGTACAGGCCAGTTCCCAAGTGGCTCAGGAGCGGAGGTGGGCAGGGGCGCGGGCTTTGAACCTTGTGTGTCTCTCCCCTCAGCCGGGGCAGAGAGGGTTCCCCGGAGCGTTGTGTCTCCCAAGCTGAGGTGGACTGAACTTCTTCCCTGTAAAGAGAGAACCTTTCCCTGGGTCTTAGAGTGAGTGACAGCAGGCACATCGTGGTTATATTTGTTGATCTGTGACAAGAAGACCTCAACTTTGCTGTGAGATCGCTAAAGTGACAGGAAAACTGAGTGCTCTGTGTCTTCCAAATCGCCTGCCAGGATAGGTTGAAATGCTGTGGAAGCAGCAGAATGGCTGAGAGGACAGGGGAAGTGGAAGAGATGGCCAGCCAGGCCGGCGTGGGCGAGGACAGTCAGTCACCACCCAGATGTGAAGGGCTGAGTGGCACTGAAGTCAGCGGACCCGATCAGCTCTGTGTCATTTTACTTGGTATTTAACAAATGAACTGGGAGTTCAGTTTGTAGCTAAGGCTGGCCTCGAACCGTGAAATGCAGACGTAGCCAATCGAATTATTAATATAAATGTTGGGTCCCTCAGTTTTGCACCTGAAGCAGTGCAAGACTCGGGTGCATCGATTCCTTCCTCTGAAATCTGAAATAAAGAGAAAAATCACTCAAACTGAGAGTTTATTAGATCAGTTTTATCCACGGTGTAGCCCTCTCTTGTTTCTTAAACATTTGTTAAACTCAGTTTGGGGTACTCAGCTGATTGTCATGACAGAGGACTGGTACGGCCACTGCTTATAGACCTACCTTGTACTGCACTGTTCCTCATGCTTGGATATTCCAGCATCTTCTCCCACATATACCTCACTGATTCATTCAAAGTTTGGAGCCTGTAACATGTGATGGTACAATTCTCCTTTCCCTTCCCGCTCCCCCAGGCTCCTCAACCTTCCTCTTTTATTTCTTGCTGTCATTTAGAAACTGGGGTCCCAGACAAGCCCTTGCGGAAAAGGCTCTTTATCAGAATTCTGCTTTCAGGTCAGCTGGTGTAATAGACCTGCAGATCTAAGCACGCATGTCTCGGGTGGAGTATTTGCTGGCATTTGTCAAGGTCTCATGTATCTTCTGTACACGCTCAGGCATCTTTCCTGTAGGGCAAGTTTTGAGTAATGTTTTGAGTTTAGTTGAACCTCAGTTGTTTCACAACTACTTAAAATCCTGTGCCTGTACCACAGCGTGACTATTCCACTAACATAACTCTGAAACATGTTAACATAAAGAGGCATTTGGAGGAGAACGGTGGTGAGTGGCCTGGCCTCCTTGTGTTTGTTTATAGGGGAGGAAGCTGAGGTCCAAGTTGCTCGACTGTCTAGGACCAGACCTGGAGCTCAGTTCCTGACTCCCTGGGGCCTGCTCATTCCTCTACCCCGAAGCCATCCCACTAGGTGACCGCTTCACAGCCTCACTTCCTGCTTTATATTTACATGAGTGTATTTAAGGGAAGGGAAAACAGAGTGGTGGCTCACCATTTCTTTTTTTTCTTTTTTCTTTTCTTTATTGTTTTTTTGCCACACCGCATGGCTTATGGGATCTTAGTTTCCTGACCAGGGATTGAACCCGTGCCCCCTGCAGTGGGAGTGCGGAGTTGTAACCACTGGACCACCAGGGAATTCCCACACCATTTCTGACATGCATGTTAGAAGTCAGAAGGGACCAGCAAGAGAGAGGCTGTTAGGCAGGATTAGGTATGGTGGAGTAACAGAACAACCCCAACTAAGTGAATTAAGTTTATTTCTTTTATGGCAAAGCTCAGACATGGCTCCCCAGGGCTGGCATGGGCTCCATAGTGTCAGAGGCCCAGGCTCCTTCCACTTTGTTTCCACCCTGCAGGGGTTTCACGCCCACAGCTACCTCCTGATCCAAGATGGCTGCTGAATGTCAGTTATCACACCTACATTCCAGCTAGGAGGGAGGAGGGAGGGCAAGGAGTACACACCCCTTTCAATAGAACCTTTTGAAAACTGCACATAGCACTTCTTGGCCAGAATTCACTTACAGGGCTATACCCAGCACGTAGGGAAGGTGGAATGCCAGCCAAAGTCAGGATTGTATTCCTGTGGAAGAAGAGAGAAGAGATACTGGGGTTGGCTGGCAGTCTCTGTCGTGGAGACAGGTGGACTGGATTCTGACTACATCAGTTCATCTTCTTTATTCAACAAATATTTATTAACTGTCTACCGTGTTCCTAGGGACCGAGAAAGCAGAGAGAAAACAGACACAATCCCAGTCCTGAAGACATGCACCTACACAGGGAGACAGACACTAACCAAACACAAACACAGTTGTATAAACTGTGATGCGTGCTGTGAAGGAAGAGGACACCGTGTGCTGTGAGAGAGTGTAGCAGGGATGTGACCAAGCCTGGGGGTTGGGATCGGGTCAGAGAAGCTTGGCCCCAGGAAGTGACATTTGAGCTGAGAGCTGGAGAGTGAGTAAAGTGAAGAGTATTCCAGATGAGGGAAGAGCACGGGCAAAGGCAGGCCGGGAGGCAGGAGTGAGCCCTGATGGAGGAACTGAGGGCCGCCAGTCATCTTGGAGCAAGAGGAAGAGGTGGGAGAGTAGGGAAGAGTCAGGGTCAGACCAAGGGGGACCCTGGAGGCAGGGTGAGCACCTGTCCTGGTTTGCCTGAGACCAAGGATGTCCTCAGACGAGGAGCTTTTCAGCACTAAAACTGGGGGAGCCCCAGGCAAGCCAGGAGGAGTTGGTCAGCCTCCCCGGAGGTCACATTAGTAGTTGGGTTCCTTTATTATTAGTACTATTTTTTTTTTTAAATACCACAAACAGTGGTTTTTTAATTAACTTATTTATTTTATTATTTATTTTTGGCTGTGTTGGGTCTTTGTTTCTGTGCGAGGGCTTTCTCCAGTTGCGGCAAGCAGGGGCCTCTCTTCATCGCGGTGCGCGGGCCTCTCACTATCGCGGCCTCTCTTGTTGCGGAGCACAGGCTCCAGATGCGCAGGCTCAGTAGTTGTGGCTCACGGGCCTAGTTGCTCCACGGCATGTGGGATCTTCCCAGACCAGGGCTCGAACCCGTGTCCCCTGCATTAGCAGGCAGAGTCTCAACCACAGCACCACCAGGGAAGCCCTGGGTTCCTTTATTATTAATTTCAGCAAAATTCTTTTTTAGGTAGGCATAGATCCCAGCCTTGGAAAAATAGCAACTGACTAGTAAAAGTAGCCCCTCACCTTGGCCAAAGGGAAAGAGGCACAGAACACAGGCAGCACTTACTGGTAGTTGGATTACACGACCAGTGAGACTTTTCTTTATCTGTCACGATTTCCCCGAAGGGTAGTTTTGGAAATCAATAAACGTGTGATAGTATATTTGAGCTAACAGAAGCAGCCAAGGACGGAGGAAGCCCTGACTCCAGAGTAGTGCGTCTCATCGCCGGTGATACATTGGAATCACCTGGGAACTAAAGACAAGACTGGCGCCCAGCCAATAAATAGATTCTCCACAGGTGGAGCCAGGGCAAGCATGGTTCCGTCTCGGTGGCAGCGCCTCCCAGGCCTTGGTTGCGCTTGAATCGCTGGGGATCCTGTAGAACACAGATTCTGCTTCCATGGGGCCCGAGGGTCGTCCTTCTGAGAGCCCCGCTGGTCAGGATGTGGCGCATCCCTAGACTTCGAGTACGATGCTCTGTAATGTTTGGCCAGTTTGTTTTGAAGCCTCTGGTTTCTTTTCAGGAGAGCAGATCTGAAGGACTGCGTAAAGGTAGACAGGGCCGCGAGGGGTAGAGACTAGGGGAGGGGGACAGGGAGACCTCCGCCCTGGGCTCCCATCAGTGGTGGGCCCAGCCCGACCTCTCAGTTGGTTCCACCAGTGGCTGGGGTTACGTGGTGAGACCGGTTCCTGGTTATGGGAAGACCAGCTCTCCGAGGCCTCTGGCTGGGATGGTGCAATAGGCGATGCCCCATCACTCTCTCACTTGTTTAGAGGCCTTTCCAGATGACTCTACTGGCTGCCAGGATATGGGTCTTTCCTATAAGCAAGGAAAGCCAGAAAGATTTTTGCATAAGAGATGACACATCCATTGAATATAAAAAAAGATACAAAAAACAAACCAACAAAACACACACACCATTGGCTTCAGAGTGGAAAATGGCATTGGAGAAGGGAAGCCAATTAGAAGGATGAGTAACCAGTAGCGACAGAGGTCAAATGATTCTGGTTAACGGAAAAATCACTGTGTGGCGAAAGTGGCTTGTCTCAGGGTGTACCTTATTTCTCTCTTGGTCACGTGTTCATAAATGATCTATTTTGGGATGTGGAAGACAAGCTTAGTTTTTAAAGGTCTAAGAGTTGAGAGAGGGACCGAGCACCACGGAAGCCATGACAGGTCAGAGCAGTGAGCCAAGTCCAGTAACGTGAAATTTAGCAGGGATGTGTGTCAGCTCCTGGGTCTAAAATGCACAGAGCTTGCACACGCGATCTGGATAATCCCTTGCTTCCCTTCCCAGGTTCTGAACTAACTGAAAGGTACACACGGAAGTCAGGGAGTTTTTAAATATCGGCTCGGTGATAAAATCCCTGTGTCTTAGTCATATGGCCAGATGGGCTTGCAGGCAGTGCCTGAGCTGTACTCTCCCCTCAAAGGTCAGGCCTCTCCCCCAGAGAGACAGCAGCCCCAAGGGCACCTCTCGGCAGGCAGGCAGATCCTAGTGGAGAGGAGGGGGCTGAGCTGAGCAGAGGGTCTTACACCTGCCATCAGGTAAGTCTCCCTCCCTCAAGAAAGAGGGAGGGGAGAGGGTAGAGGGGTGGAGGCCAGTATCAGATCTCCAGGACAGTTCTTCCCCCTGGAGGTTTGAGGACAGTGGGATGAAAGCACCTTTTCTCTCTCCCCCTTCGGCAGATGGGGAGATGTGCTCCAGCAACAGGTCTAAACGGCTTTAGGTTGATGGCAGGCTGAATACTAATACAATCGCAGGCTGCATTAGTGTGAATGTATCATCTAGACAGAGTCTGGCCAACCACGGCCCACAGGCCAGATCTGTCCCACCCAGTTTTTATATGGCCTGTGACCTATGAATGGTTTTTACATTTTTTAATGGTTGGAAAAAAGATCAAAAGAAGAATACCATTTCCTGACATGTGAAACTTATATGAAATTCAAATTTCAGCGTCTTGTAAAAAAGTTTTCTTGGAACACCACCCCGCTGTGTACTGTCTGATGGCTGCTTCCCCTCTGTCGGGGACGATCTGAGTGGATGGGACGGAGACCAGATGGCTGGCAGTGCCTACAATACTCTCTGACCCTACACAGAAAACTTGCTGACTCCCGATGGAGCGTGAAGAAGTGGTCACGTGGTTGAATTCTCTCCCGCTTGGGTCACACTCAGGGCAGTGTGTTCTGACCTGCGGTCTCACTCTGAGTGTGGGGTGGGTCCCGAGAAGGGTGACCGGGATAATGAAGAGACTACCCCCCTGCCCCTCGCCACCAAATCATGTCGAGTGAGGCCTGGTGGAGAGAAGGGGGTGTGTCTGATCTAGAAGAGAAAAAGGCACAGTGGGAATGACAGCTGCCTTCTGAGTTCATGCTTGTTAATTGTTTTGCATTCTTGGAAGAGAATTACTCAGCAAGGGCAGTTGGGTAGTTAATTCAAAGGGCACTGACCTTGGGTCAGAACACGTGGGTTCAAGTTCAGGCTTCTGCTTGCTTTCTCTGGGCTTCAAAGATGAAGTGTGCGTGTGACATCTCATCAGGTGGCCAGGTCCGCAGTGAATGAAGCTTCAGCTTTCACCTCAGAAATGCTTTCCAGCCAGTGGGGGGCGCAGTCATGAATCCACTGAACCGGAACCCGCGTGCAGTGTGGACGGCGTGTGTGCGTGTGTGTGTGTGTGTGTGCGTGCGTGCAGGGGGGAACCGCGGGAGAGATTCATTCTGCTTGAGGGGCTGGTGTGACTCAGGCCTTGGAGAACCAGTGGGTTTCCAGCCCCTTCGGCCCAAGCATCCCGTGTTTCTGTCAAAGGTCTAAAAGGCTGTGGTGTGGAGGAAGAATCAGACACGTTCCTCGTGACCCCAAGCAGTAACGAGTCAAGTGGTGGTGACAGCTCTGGTCACACCAACCTCTTGCCTCTTTGTTGAGACAAAGTGATTCATCTGAGGTCCTGCAGCTGGAAAATGGCAGAATAAAGACTGGGTCCCAGGCTTGTTCCGCCAGCCCGCCGTCTCCACCAGACCAGGGACAGGGCGTCTGCCTGGCTGGGTACAGTGACCTGGAGTTCTGGGGTCCCCGGAGCCTATCCGCTTTTGTGCTTCTGTAGTTGGGTGGGTTTTAAACCTCTGCCACATGGTTAGAAAATTAAAGTGATGGGCGGAATTTTACACACCTAACGCTGTGCCCAGTACCTGAAAATACCCTGAGCTATGATGTTATTAAAAACACGCACCCAGTCCCCTCAGTGTTTGGCAAGGAGCATTTCCTCCTGTGTTTGCTGACTCTTGGTTGGCAGGAGCCTTGGGTGAAGCATGCCCAGTCCTATGGGATGTGGGATTGCGCGCGTAGCCTTGATAAGTTGGTTGCATGACAGGGCTACCCTTGTGTGTCTCGCTGGTCATGACTTTCGAGATAAAAACTTTCGCGTTGGTGGTTCTCTTCCTCAGTGATACTGATCTCGTAGTTGTTGGTTGTAGAACTCTACTAAGTGGGAGACCATGGTTTCTTAACTGAGCAGGATTAATACCTGAAGTTCAAAAGTGTAGAAAGTCTTTTGACCTCACCATTTCAAAGATTTATTAAGAGGATATTTGTCCTCTTTCCCACATAGGTGATACAAAAAAACCCCCAACTAACCTATGGTTTTGCATGAGCCAAGACCATTTAAACACAGCCTTTCACTCCACTGTGCTGACTTTTCTCTAGGAGTCTCCCATTTGCTCTAAATTATTCAGAAGCCTTGATGACCTAACAGGATTTGTTCTGTATGTTTATCGTTCTGTTTGCTTATTGCTTAGTTTATATGTTTGGACGAATGTACCGTATTTTGCTTTATTCTCGAGCCTCTGAGGTTCTCAGAACTCCGCTCTGAGAGAGATGACCCACCTGGGCATCCAGCATGAGGGCCTCGTGTTATTTTGTGTCTCGGCCGGACCCCGACACCAGGACGTGCTAACCTGTGGGCCTGGGCAAGCTGACCAGTAGCCTTTCCTGACAGCAGGGCATCTCCCACCAGACCAAGAGCTCCCTGGGGCCAGAGCATGTGTGTTTTCAGTTCACTGCCTGCCAGCGTGGCGCCCAGCCCAGGGTAGGAAGAAGTAGCATAACCGAAGGGCGAGGGGCAGGAGGGAGGGGGGCTTCCCGGGCCCCTCCCAGTCCACTGTGCCACGTGGCCTGTGTGTACTCCTCTCTGGGGCACCCCCCTCCCTTCACCACTCCTGCCACAGAGAAGGGGCACGGCCGTCCCGGGCCCTATTTGCTTCCCAACCCATCCATCTCTCTTGGCCACTCTTCCTACCATCTCCTGCTAATCAACCAGAATATGGCATTGAAGCTGATAGAAATATCTGTTGTATTTATTATATTAAATTTAGCATTTTTCACCTTAAAGTTTTTAACAAGGTGATTTTCCCATGTGATATGTCTCGCTGCCCCTGCTGTCTCCAATGTGGAAATTAGATCGCCTTTGCCGCCTGTTTAGCTCAGGCCTAGGCTCCGCCCCGCGAAGCCCGCTCGCTCGTAGCCCTTGATCCGCCTCCTCTGCCGCCGCCTCTGCTTCAGGAGAACGTCAGCGGGCCGGACCCGGGGGCAGAGGAGCCGAGCGTGGAGCGAGCTCCCTGTGCCGCTGCAGCCCCAGGGGCGGCCTGCGGGGAGGCGGGCGCGGCAGGGGCCGGGCTCCAGCCGGGGCACCACTGCAGGTGTCGCGGCGAGCCAGACCCCGGGGCTCTCCCTGCGAGCCAGCCTGAGGCTGGGGCACAGTGCTGTCAGCGTGATCACTCGGTTTCCGGCTCCTCTGGGTCTTTTAAGTTTTGTTTTCAGGTTTGTTTTTTTCTTTTTGGTTTCCTGTTTGAGTGTTTGAATTATTTCAGTTTTGGTACAGTTTAGAGAACGGAAAGAAAAAGGCTAAGTAGAGTTTTACCACAAAAAAACAGTGGCTTTTAATGTTTTCAGTTCCAGTCAGTGGTCTCATCTGCCACATGTAGTCTGAGTGATCACAGATCGGAGTTTAGTGTCGCATGGCCACACTGCTGGCTTCAGGAGGTTCTGGTGTCATTACCCAAAGGACATCGCAACTACCTAAGTGTTACCTCGGATTGTGTGGATTGAGGTCTCAGCAGGTGGCAATGGTGATGACTGGGGGGGTGTGTAAGACCTAGTTCATCCACTTTCCGCTGTCATAGGAATGCCTGGTGCCTCACGTATCACCTCATTTCAGCCACCACCCAAGCGGTCCAGCCCAAAAGGGTTAAAAAGAAATTTCGTTTTTATCTCTTGATGAGCATTCAAAAGGATCAAATCCATAATTCCTGGCAACGCTTGTTTTCCGCCTCTTCGTCGCCAAAGCCACCCCTCGTCCCCACTCCCCTTGTTTCTTGCCCTTGTTCTCGCTCCTCTGTTTATTATGTTGAAAGACTGACTCCATGGTGGTGGGACTTCTCTCTTTTCCTGTTAGTCCAGGGGGCGCCCCCCAAGGCCAGCTCCCCGTTAGGCAGGGCACCGGGTAGGGGAGGGGAAGTTGGGCGGGCTGGTGCTGACTTCTCCCTGGCCGGTTGGCCGAGGGGGACCCCGGGAAGATTCTGACATGGAAGATCTTATCCCGTCTCGGCTGCTTTGGGGGAAATGAGATTTGACTCAGGAGATCATCAAAGCTGTGATCATGATAGTATTTTGCTGGGTGCCTCATTTATGGCGTTCTCCTCCGTGTCTGTTGTTTTGAGTTGTAATCCAGTTATTGATACATGCAGGAGAGATTTTTTAAACTCTCTTTTTAAAGAGTCTGGATTCCACTTGCTGTAGCAGAGCTGGTTTGGGATTCACTCAGCTCCATCATTCAGAGGCAGGGTAGGCAAGTGGGACAGCGTCCAGCTTCCGCATCGCATTGCCCCGTGTGTTTGAATTCTAGCTCTGCGGCTTATTTCATCGTTCTCTCCCTCGCAGTGTCCTCAGGTGATAAAATAATAATGAACATGTTTTGGGTACTTGCCGTGTGCCCGGCCACGAGCTCGGCACTTTTCCCAACATTTCCTTAAACCATCCCGCAGCTCCAAGGGGGCCTCCGTGTTACCAGCGAGAGGAGCCCCTGAGCCGCCCTGCGTCCCCGGCGCTGGGCTGTCCTGCTGCCCTCCTTCCCGGGGTTAAGGGACAGGCACGTGGGGGCATGGAGTCACCCACCCCGTGTACTGCAGGACCAGGGCCTCCTTACGCCACTGCGTTTCTAGGAGCAAATGAGACAATTTCTGTAAAACGATTGCCACAGGGTATGGCACATAGCAAAAGCTCAAACTGTAGCTCTTTTGAACTGTCAAAGCCCCACTCCTGATAATATTTTCATACGAAGTTATGTGAACACCTCGGGGTTGTCTCTGAGCCGCAGCCCACTCCCCTGTGACCTCCTGAGTCCCGCCTCCAGGCCGCTCCCTGGTACCCACACCAGCCCCCATGATACGCTCCCTGGCCCTTCTTGGCTTGAGTCACTTGACCAGTACCTGTGGGTGCACTGAGTAGAGTGGATACAAGGAGTTTAGGCTCGTATTCTTGGTTTGCATGGGAAGGGGGTGTTGAGCCCTCACATGTTTTTTTCTGAGAAGTTGATCATATCGCCCTTTCTTGGGTTGGAGGTGGGTTTAATTTCAAGGATTAGGGCAGTAGGCTAGGGAAGTGCGTGTGTGTGTGTGTGTGTGTGTATGCGCGCGCGCGCGTGTGTAGGTGTGAGGAGAACATAATCTGCGGTGGGTCCCCATGGAGGCCCTGGCAGCTGTCGAGAGGCCTCACGCTCAGGAGAAGCCCCTATTTCAGGGGTCTCGAATCAAGTGCCCCGAGGGGCCGGGCAGTATCTTTTAAGAATGCAGCCCGTCGATTGGAGTCCGTGTGCGGCGGGTGAGAGCAGTGCCCCGTGGAGGGGCCAGCAGCCAGCCCCCAGCCCTCCAAGTGCACGCAAACACCAGGATGAGCCGGTGGGGAGCAGGCAGATGCTCTAAAAGGCTCTTCACAGAGGAAGAGCTGTGAACGTGTTACTGCAGTGAGGAATCATAGCCGGTCCTGGGGTTTAGGGAAACGGAGGCTCGTACATGTGGCGGGAGTGTCAACTGTTTGAGGGGGGCACTTTGGCAACGTCTGTAACATCTGGAAATGTGCACACCCTTTGACCCAGAGTTTCCTCTTCTAGAAATTATCCTAAAAGATACCGTGAGTCCACGAGGACTGTTGGAGGAAAATGTTTGTAAAAGTGAAAAACTGGGAAACAATCCAAATGCTCGTCAACAAGGCAGTGATTATGTACACATATGATGCTCTCTCTTTATACTAAAATATTATACATTCTTTAAGAAGAATAATGTAGACTTTTTAATAAAAGTCTGAATTATAGATGCAAAGGCATTATAGCTTACGTTTTTAAGCAATTCATTAAAAACTTTGTACTAAATATCTAGTAGAAGTAAATACATAATTAACAGCTAATCAATTGTTTTAAACAGGTAAGTACCTGCTTTTGAAAATGTACTTTTCCAGTAAAGTGTACATGATGTCTCTCTGCCTCTTACAAGCTTATTTCTCAGAGCTGCATATGAATGTACAACAATCTAAAAATAAATAGTTTAATTGAATAATAAAAAAATGTACTTTTAAATAATTATAAACATGCATATTTTTATTTGTTGGTAACTTTATTTCTTTATTTGCTGGTAAATTCTTTCTTTATTGAGAGTATATATATTTCTTTATTGAGAATGTATAGCAACTTTACTGAGATACACATATCAAATATCCATACGATCAAAAATGCTAAAATTGTAGATTCCGAATCCAGGAGGCTTTTACTACAGTTAATCATTGGAATTTTACTAAACCAATGTGCCAGGGAGGGAACTGTTGCACAATGAACCCCAGGAGGTTTGGCCACCATTCAAAAGTTCTCTTCCTCATTTGTACTTCAGCATTTTACGTGTTCAAACATAATATAATTAGGAATCTGCTGCACATAGTAAAATATTGCAAGTACGTAGTTTGGGCTCTCCTGGCCTGTGAATTTTCTCTCCTGTCACATCAGGAATCGTAGTGTACCCTGTAAGCTGCACACCTAGCTCCATCCACGACTATTCTAAGTGGCCCACTTTCTGGAAACGATGTCTCTGTGCCTGCTGTCTGAGTCTCGTTCTGTGCGTTCAGATGATGGCATGTGTTACGGCCCGTAATGACCTAAGAGTATCGCCGTGGGCAAAAGTGGGTGGTGGCCACACGGCAGGAGACGCCCCTGGTGTGACTGACTCCTGTGGGCTCGGTGCTGAGCAGACTCCCTTGGTCATTCTTGGATTTAACAGATATTCTACACGGTGCAAGGCGCACTGTGCTGGTTCTTAAATGATTTCATTCCATCTTTCTCCAGCGAGGTCGGTATTTTCACTCCCATTTTACAGTCAAGAAAATTCAGGGTAAGAGAAATGAGGTGTCCCACAGTCAGACAGCTGAATAAGTAGGAGAAACGGGTTTTAAATTCAGGTCTGAGGGATTCCGAAACCCACGCTCTTTATGTGCCCTGTTCCTCTTGAATTCCGTAGAACAAAGATATCCTCATATGTGACACTGATTATAGGAGAACTAGGTGTTTCTTTAATTTTTAGATTGAATTTTCAAATGCTTTAAAAAATGTTTATATAAATCAATGATAGACTCTTTACAGGTAAAATTATCCAGTGTATCTTTTTTTCCCCCTTAAACAAAGCAGGCTTGTGTAATTGTGATGTATATTTATTTTATTTTTTATTGAAGTATAGTTGATTTACAATGTTAATTTCTGCCGTACAGCAAAGTGACTCAGTTAGACACATATATACATTCCTTTTTATATTCTTTTCCATTATGGTTTATCGAGTATATTAAATATAGTTCCCCATGCTATACAGTATTATTATTATTATTATTAAATTTTTGTAGGAAATGACCAAGTTCACTCCTGGACGCTCGTCACCAGCCAAGCCTTAGATGCCGCGTGGAGAGTAGCAAAGGGGTCAGTGACGTTGGCAGTTTCATTTCTGGTGGGCACCCTCTGCTACTTCAGAAGGCTACATTTATATTTAGGGCACTGGCTGAAAAGGTATGTGGCTATGTCATCTTTAATTTTCAAAAATGCCCTTGCTGTTTAAAATAGAATTTTGATATTATCGTTCCCTTATCTTTTAGGTGGATTGGATATCTGCAGAGGAGATTCAAAAGTCAATATTTTCATGCATATGTTTCCTTATTTTTAAAGTGCAGAGAGGGTTCAAGAAGGGAAAGGAAAGGGAAAATTCACCACCTTGTATCTTTGATTTGGTTCAGGGAACCTCAGCGTGGAGGCAGAAGTTGATATACTCAGTTATTGTGCAAGAGAATGGAAAGGAGAGACACCCCATGCCAAGCTGATGAGGAAGGTGTGTCTGTTTATACAGCTCGTGGTGGGTGGAGAATTTGTGTGTAAAAATCGGGAAACACGCATTCCATTCTGCTTTACCAAATGTGGCACCAGGAACAACCGTGGCTCTAATTAAAAGCCAAACAGCTGCTAGACATTGCGTTCAGGCCTTTCACCTAGAGCTAGTGCCTTCGAGGACTTAGGTAAATTAGGCCCGTAATTTCAGGACACTTGAGCGTTATACCCTTTTCAGCTCCCTCCTGGCCAGGCCTATGAACACATCTGCAAGGACTGTCCTTGAAGGGATTCAGGCACCTTGACATAAAACATTTTGAGGATTTTTAGAACTTTCCATCAGACCAATCTTGGTAAATATTCCCAGCAGTGCTGTCCAACCTTGTCACTAGCTAAAGCCAAAAAAAAAAAAAAGAGAGCGAGAGAGAGAAGGAAAAAGAAAAGTACATTTAAATGACACTTTAGCATGGGCTTAAAAGTATATATAGTATTTTTCACTGTGTTCAGGTTGTAGACATCATCTCCCCAGAATGACATTTCCCGGCTCTGGGCTTCCAGGAAGTTACCAGCTAAAATAGCACGACATGGACTCCATACACACAAAAGTCACTTGAAAATTACACGTGTTCGCATTCATAATTTATAATTGTTTTGTTTCTGTTGTCCGCTTTACTGGGGAGTAACACCTTGCTGAAGATGCAGTGGATTTGCTTTCTTTACTCTCTCGTCCAGTGGAATTAACGATAGCCTCTCCTCTCGTGCTCATAGGCTTACAAGGAGCTGTTTTGGCAGCGGCACATTAAATGTGTCCGACAAGTAAGGAGAGACAACTACGACGCACTAAGGTCGGTGCTCTTCCAAGTCTTCAGCCAGGGCCTCTCTTTCCCATCCTGGATGAAAGAGAAAGATATTGTGAAGGTACGTTCTCACACCGGAAGTTCGGGAAAGGCCGCACTGACGGGGACTGCAACACAGGTGCTCGGGGTCTTCTGTGGGTGGCTTTGTGCACAGGGCATCAGGAGACTGAAGGTCCTTTAGCCCAGTCCTCTGTCTCTCATGTCAGTTTGCAAACAAATCATCTCAGAAGGATAGTCGCACTCAACTGTGTTTGTTTTTAATGCCGGCATCTTTTCTTGAGAAGGGCATCTGTCCTTTATAAGTTAGGTGGTCTGCTAAAATTCACTTTTCTACTCTATGGTTATTTGAGTGTTGACAAGCACAGTGTGTAACCTCAACCCCAGAGAATCCCTCGTATCCCTTTTTGTCAGTCCTTCTCTCACCCCCAACCCCAGGCAACCACTGATATGTCTTCCATCCCTTTAGTTTTGCCTTTTCCAGAATGTCACATAAATGGAATTATTCGGTGTGTAGCCTTTTGAATCTGCCTCTTTCACTTAGCATAATGCATTTGTAGTTCATCCATGTTGTTCCATGGATTTGGAGTTCACTCCTTTTATTGCTGAATGGTGTTCCTTGATATGAATATAACATATTTTGTTTATGCATTCATGAGTTGAAGGACATCTGGATTGCTTCCAGTTTCTTTATTTATTTGGTTGCCCTGGGTCTTACTTGCGGCAGGCAGGCTCCTTAGTTGCAGCTCGCAGGCTTCTTAGTTGTGGCATGTGAACTCTTAGTTGTGGCACGCATGTGGAATCTAGTTCCCTGACCAGGGATCAAACCCGGGCCCGCTGCACTGGGAGCGCGGAGTCTTAACCACTGCGCCACCAGGGAGGTCCCCAGATTGCTTCCAGTTGTTGACAATTATGAATAAGGCTGTTATAAATATTCCCATACAGGATTCTGTATGAATGTAAGTTTTCATTCCTTTTGGGTAAATACCTAGGAGTGAGATAGCTGGGTCACATGATAGGTTTATGTTTAACTTTATAAGAACCTGGCAACTCTTTTCCAAACTGGCTCTGCCATTTTGCCACCAATAACGTATGAGTTCCAGTTGCTCCACGTTCTCAGGTTTATTGTTTTGTTTCTTAGCCATTCTAATAGGGGTGCATTTGTGTCATTGTTTTTTGTTTGCATTCCCCTAATGGGTAATGATATTGAGCATCTTTGCACGTGCTTATTTACCATCAACATTACCTCCTTGGAGAAGTCTCCATTCAGATCTTTTGCCCATTCTTTATTAGGTTGTTTGGGTTTTTTTAATATTGAGTTTTGAGAATTCTTTATATATTCTGAATACGAGTGCTTCATCAGCTATGTCATTTGCAAATATTTTCTCCCAGTCAGTACCTTGTTTTTTTTCATTTTCTTAACAGTGTAAAGCAGCACAGTCTTATGAATAACCTTAATTTTTATTTGAAAGTAGTATGCCTAACCACAGATGTACATTTAAGGATGGAGGAGCAAAGAAATATAAAGTATTTGCATATATGTAACTACACACGGTCTATTTCCTTAACATCTTCCGTTTGGAGCTGTTTTTATTGGTAGTTTGATTGCATCTAGCAGTTAAGTGTATGCTGTGTGCCAGCCCTGCTGCTAGTTGCTGAGGACAGAGAACTTAGCCGAGGCCCTGGGCTCCACAAGCTCGGCTGGGTGGGAAAATGTATCAGACACCCACAGTGGATCAGATTCCTACGTATTCTATAATCTTATTTAGTCCCAACAAGAGTCCTGCAAAATGGCTAGTACTTGCATTGATTTCTGACAAGCGTCATTGTCTCCATTACAGTGGAGATGAGACTGAGAGGTTACATAACCAGTGCTGGTTGAGCAGTCTCTCAGCAGGCGAGTGACAGAGCCAGGTTTGAACCCCAAAGTGCATCCTTCTACAATCCACATTTCCCTGATGTACTATGTCACTCTAACGGTGCTTGGTTAAAAATAATTTCTAAAGGGAGATACCTAGGAAGTTCGGGAAATGTTTTATCCAAAAAGATTGTTTCTGTAGACGTAATCTTCATTTAGGTTTTCATCAGTTGTGAAACTGTGAATTAAGATGATCCAAATCACTTAATCCACAAATCTAAAACAAGACTATACGTTTTTACTTAACTGTTGTTACAGTCTTTTCAAATGAAGATTTCTGAATGAGATAAGATTATCTCCTGTGACATATTCCAAATTGTGTGTCAGACATGTTGAGATACTGATCACTGTTGGCATCTACTTCCTTTTCAAGCTTCCTGAAAAACTGCTCTTTTCACAAGGTTGTAATTGGATCCAGCAATACAGTTTTGGTCCTGAGAAGTATACAGGTTCGAATGTGTTTGGAAAATTACGTAAATGTGTGGAATTATTGAAAACACAGGTGAGTCTTTAGGGGGGAAAACTAGGAATGAAAGCATGCATCCCACACGCAGCCCCTTTTCTGCATGTCAGGCATGCCCCTTTATGTCCCGCAAGTAGGAAGTGCAGGCAGAAATAGTCTTCTAGTAACTGACCATTTCCTTTCCTGCTCTTCTTTCTCCTTCCAAGTGATGAACGAGAGCAGTGTTGTTCTACGTGATGATTAGACCTATTATGGGCTAAGAGGGCTTTTGTGGACTGGTCAGAAACCTTAACAATCACGTACCTTTGTTGTTTCCCCAGAAAAATGCGGTGCAAGGTCCAGACAAGGCACTGGGAAATGCCCTTCTGAAATGTGCCTATTAGTAACTTGGGGACTAATTTGACTAAGATTTTTTTCCCTGCACTTAGTAAACACAGATTTTAGATCATTGAAATGAATCCTCCTTGGGAAATACCATTTTTGTGCCATGGTTTTCTGATCTGTAAAACTAAAATATGAATAGTCTCAACCCTGTACAGTTATTGTAAGGATTTAATGAGAGAATGCACGTAGATTGCTTTGTACCCCACCCTGGCACACAGTGAGTGGTAAAGAAAGAATACTAATTAGTACTGTTCTTCACTGGAATGTCCTTTGTGTAACCCAACACCCTTAGAGGCAGCTTTAGGAAACTGACTTGTTTAGTATTTTACCTAGTAGGTGGTGCTTTTTTGAAAAACTAGTTTAAATGAAATATTTTGTTATTGTAAAAGTAATAAGTACTTAGGGTTAAAAAAATCAGTGTCAAATGATATAAAATGAAAAGTTAAAGTTCGACTCCCCTCTATTAATCTCTGGTTTGTTTTATAAGTACTTTAAAAATTATGCAACAGTGTATGTATTCACCTTTGCCGTTTAAGTTTCACTTTACATCTGTGTTTGCTTTTAGTGGACTGAATTTAGTGGAATTAAAGATTATCACAAGCGAGGAAGCATGTGCAACGCCCTTTTTTCTGATGCTATCCTGGAGTGTAAACTTTACGAAGCTCTGAAGTTCATCATGCTCTATCAAGTCACTGAGGCTTATGAACAAATGAAGACCACAAATGTCATTCCCAGTCTTTTTCGACTCCTGTTTACCCGGGAAACCTCTTCCGACCCTTTGAGCTTCATGATGAATCACCTGAACTCTGTAGGTGACACGTGTGGACTAGAGCAGGTAAATGGGGCAGAAGAATCGTGTGTGTTTGATGAAGGACGGTGCTGGCAACACCTGAGCACATAGGTGTTTGTTTGTTTGTAGTTTGCTTTCAGCCATGATAAATCCAGCTGCAAAGAGGTGGCGGGTGGGTAGAGTGCCCTCAAATGAGGAAGCGAAGAGTGATAAACCTTCCTGCCCGGTGCTGGCTGCTGCGTCTTTGCAGCCCTGTGGCTGGCGGGCGGCAGTGTGCTGGGAGCGTTCCTGACCTTCCCGCTGCCTCTGGGGCGGTAACAGGCTTTCCCACAACAGAGGTTACCCAGGAGCAAGTCCAGCTGCAAACTGAGGCAACATCTGGGAGAGCATTTGGCTACTTAGTGCAGACAAGTAGAAGTTATTGAAATTTTAAAAGAAGTCCAGACAATGCTTTTATTTCCCCATAGAAAAGGGCTTTCGTTTTGCTTTGCTTTGCTTTCCTTTCCTTTCCTAGGAGGTGCTCAAAATCATCTGACATTTTAATAAAAATTGATTTAAAACGATAAAAAAAAAAAAACCGTTCGAAAAACAAACAGTGTAACTTTTACTGTAAGCATTCCTTTATTAGTTTTTTTTTCCAGGCAGCTTTCCCTGTGATTTCTTCACGCTACTCCCCAGAGAGAGAAATTTCTCCGCTTGTCCCCTGCCCTCCGCACCGCGGACGTTCGTCCCCAGCCCCGTGCCCACTCCCTGGTCCATGTGTGGGTCTGTCAGCAAGTACATCGTCATCTCATGAGCTGCAGAAGAATACTCGCCCTCCGCTGGTGAGAGGTGGGAATTTGGAAATGTGTATCTGTGACCTCTCTTTCATCTCTTCCCCAGATTGATATGTTTGTACTTGGATACTCCCTGGAAGTAAAGATAAAAGTGTTCAGACTGTTCAGGTTTAACTCCAGAGACTTTGAAGTCTGCTACCCAGAGGAGTCGCTCAGGGAGTGGCCGGAGGTCTCCCTGCTGACTGAGAATGACCGCCACTATCACATTCCTGTCTTTTAAGTCTGCCTGGACCGGGCACCAGCTCTCGCCGGTGACAGTGGTCACACTTGCAAGTAATGTTTGTTTCTAGAAAAGCAAAGCTAGTATTGCTGCCACTGGAGGAATCGGGACCTCCCTTTCCAGGATTACAGGTACACTGGACGGAGACCCACGTGCCTTCCCTTTGTTTCCAGTGATTTCCTCCAGAGCCCCTGCACTAATGTATTTGTGGGTTGGTGGTTTGACCTTGTTTGTAAAGGCTCTGGTCATTTCACCCACAACAGAGCACAAGGACATTTAGTTTGGGAAGAACAACAACAGGAAGAAAGCGAGAAGAAAACAAGTAGGGGAAAAGGACTAAAGGGAAGGAATTTCTTTGTCTATAATCTTTATGTTCTTTGTTAAGAATCTTATCTTTGACTGATTTTGGATCTTCATAAACATGGCCTTATTTTATAAGCATTACCTTCCCAGGAATATCTATGGTATATTAATTTTCCAGAACCATTTGATTAACTTTAAAATTGTGTGTGTGTGTGGGTGTGTATTTACACTCACACACACATAAACATGTATAATTTTATATATATATATATCTAAACACATATGTACACATAGCCACTACTTTGTAATGTTGTACAATTTGTTTTACATCTTTTTTTTTTTTTTTACTATCGCATCTGGCTAGTTTAATATGTTTTATATAGATCAGAGATCAGTTCTGTAGATTAAGGCAGCTGAATGACAATCATTGTACTGTCACAAAAATATTAAACGGTGTATTTAATGTGTATTTACATGTGTATTTAATGTGTGTAGGGAGAATCCTGCCTCCTAATCCCCAGAACCTGTAAATATGTCGGGTCAAATGGCAAAGGAGAACAAGGCTGCAGGTGGAATTAAGGGACTAATCCACTGACCTTGAAATAGGGCGAGTAGTCTGGGTTCTGCAGGTGGGCCCAACATAATCACAAGGGTCCTTAAAGTGGAAGAGGGACTTGGGAGAGTGTCAGTCAGAGGGAAATGTGAGGTCTGGAAGGACAGTCAGAGACAGATGCAACACTGCTGGCGTTGGTTACTTACAGCAGATACAGGAAGGAAGTTACTGCAGTTTCAGGAAGGAGCCACAAGCCAAAGAATGTGGGTGGCCTCTGGAAGCTGGAAAAGGCGAGGGAACAGATTCTCCCCTAGAGCCTCCAGAGGGGAACGTGGCCCTGCCAACACTTTGATTGGAGCCCAGTGGAGCCCGTGTCAGGCCTCTAGCCTACAGACCTGTAAGACAATAGATGATATGCTGTTTAAGTCGCTAAGTTTCTGGTAATGTGTTACACAGCAGCAGTAGACAACTAATATACTCAGGCTAACTAGCTTTTGGTCATCTTTATTTTGGAAATACTTTTTCAGTTTATTTTGGTAATCTTTATTTTGGAGGTACTCTGCTCGTCTGTTTTGAGTTTCAACAAATGTTGAATACAAAATAACCTTTAGAATCTTGGCTAATGATCCACTACTTCACGGTTACACACCCCTTCTAAGAACGTCTTAACGTGTTTGACGCTAACGTTTTCTCACATTTCCATATTTTACTGTAAATAAAAAAGAGGTATGTTAAATGCTGTGGTGTATGAAAATAACAATCAGATTCTTCTGTAATGGGGACGATCACCTGTATAAGCTGTACTGCATAAGCCAGTGCTGTGCCTGCTGTCGTTTTGTTCTCCGGGTGAAGAGCTGCAGAGTAGCGAGCTCAGCTCCAGGGGCTGTGCGTTACCTTGACAGGTGCGCGAAGCAGGAGTTCTCACGTGAGCTCTACAGCCCTTTCCTGCTTGGAGGCATCTATGGCTTTGCATCACCCCAGTCATTTAATTGACACTGTTGCAAGTTATCCCCTTGATGTGTTACTGTGACCAAGAAAAAATGAACTCTCCCCTCTGTGTTCACAAGCAGATATGATGACAGCCTGCAGCAGTTCTCCTGAGACTGACACACGTAGAATTGCTGCTCTGGACTCCTGGCTCCACCTGAGCCTGTCCAGGTATGTACCTGGCACGTGTGTGTTCCCACTGGCCTTGCATCTCCTTATCCAGTGCAATGATTTCCACATCAATCCAGGACTGAAAGGAAGAACTTTTTCACAGGGATGGGCAGCCTATAACTCTGTGACATATCAACCCATGATGTTTATCCTTAACTGTGTTGGGGGGATGGGGCAGGGTGGGAAAAGAATTCTTTAAAAAGAGGGGCAAGACCAGATTGTGAAGAACATTTTGATACAATGAAAGTAAAAAATAAAGATGACGTCTCAGTAATTGCTGTGTTTTGGGAAAGCATCAGAACAGAAGATTTTAAGGGAAGAGGTACTGGGTATTTTTATGTTTTTAATTCAGTTGTATAATCGAATGTAACAAACTAATTAAAAGGAACTGCATATAAATTAGCACCACTTTTAAATGCCAACAATAAATTGGAAGTGAATTTCCTGTGTGATGCCAACATTTAATGTCTCTCTAACCTTATAGGGTTCAAATGATGAGAGGAATTTTAGCAAAAATGAAAATGTATGCCCTTGTCCTTTTTTGATGTTAGCATAAGTTTCTCTCTTAAATTTTGGCCATGTGTGTCCACACTGAGGGGTTGTATGAATATTAGTACAAGACTGACTTTTTTATTGTGGTAAAATATACATAATATAAAATTTACCATTTTAACCATTTTTAAATGTTTAGTTCAGTGGCATTAAGTACATTCACATTGTGCAACTATTACCACCATCCATCCTTAGAACTTTTATCTTCAAGACTGACTTTTTTGATAAGCAAGTTTAATTCCCCTGCCTGGTACCTGGATTTCTTTTCCTTTTCACATTATCTTTCTATCGTGCCCTTCTAATCTCAGTATTTCCTCCAGCCTTAAAAGACCCTCAATGTAAAGTCCAACGTGAGGGAGGTTTAGGTGACCAAATGAGTCATGCAAATTATGTTTTGCTTTGTCTCCAAAGTAAAGAAATAACTACAGATGGCTTCTGGTTTCATCCTAGGAACACTATCATTTGAAAGGTCCCCAAGAAACTGTATTAGTTCAGGGCCACCTTAGTGACTTGAATTTCTTGGATGTGGGCCTTCACAGCCCTGAACCAAAGTCATTTCCACCCACGGGGGAGCCAGGGGAAAGCCCCAGGGCCTTCTCTGGTGTACGGGAGAGCCCCAGACAGAGCTAGCATAGGTTCAGCCCAGTCTCCAGGAGAGAAGAGCAGCTCAGATCAGGGGCATTCCTGTTAATTTTCCAGGGACTTTCTGCAGATGAATTTTGGATGGAAATATTTGTTTTTGTTATATATCAGATGATTTTCTCATATTTTAGTGAGATCTAAGAAAGACCATTTTAATTCTGTCCAGGCAGGCCTTGGGGAGGAAAAAAAAAATCTAATTTATGAGTACTCTGAAAATGTTGGGAATCCACATTAAAGAAGGTATATGTTTTTTAACTGATAACTGACTTGATATGTGAAAACCTATACAAATAGGAATAAAGGAATGACTAATTCAGAATTAGTTCTCTTAAATAGCAAGTTTCTAAAGCTGCATGATTCTTTGTATAAGAATGTGTTTCACACTGCTTAAGACTATGTAAATTGTTACTGTGTAAATTTTAAATATATATATTTTTATAGATCTAAAACTTTAATGGTCTATTGGGTTGCTTGTCATAAGTTGAATATTGTTTCATTACCTTAGTATTGACTATACTTAGGTATACTTTTCTCTATAGTCACTCAGTTTCCTTCAAATCCTGTTTGTCACAGTGTTTGTTTTATAGTCAGACACAAAATTAAGTGGGTCCAAATGGTACAATCACTTCTATATTATTTGCTGAAAACAGTTGAGTCGTCCCTCAATTCACTTTGGTTTTAATCCTGTCATACTCCTCTAGGCTAAGAAAATGAAAGCTTATCTGGACTACATTTATGCTTAATATCAACATGGTTTATAAGTGATAGAACAACTACTCACATATTCAATCAGCCCTGGACCAGAAGGCTGTGTAGAACCACCAGAAGTGCATGCTGTCTGTCTGCACTGGAAGACCATAGAATGCGCTTGAGGAAACAAGAGCTCAGCGTGGGATGAGTGTGATTCAAAGCCAGCGTGGATGAGTGGACCACATGTGGGACGATCAAGTTATATTCCTATCCGGTGTCTCTGGAGAAAATACCACTCTCTGTTTTAAAAACAAAAAAACCCAAGTTCTGAATATAATTGATCCATTGGTCCTCATAGTCAACGTCATCAGGTCTCAGATTATTTAAGTCATTTTGCTGCCACCAGTGTCACTTAGTCACTTGGAAAATTTAGTCAAGACAATTTCCTAAAATTTTTTTTAAATGCTCGCTTGAAGTATTTTCAACTTAGTCTAGATGGGTTGTAAAACCCATTTCTGTACAAGTAGTTTACTTAAATAAGGAATGTGTCCTAAGAAGCATTCCTGAGGTACAGAAATATTTTTTCCATTGAAATAGCCTATTCGTAAACAAAGACTATTTTCTTATTTCTAACTTATAAAACCTCAGACGGAACATCTAGACAGAACCATATAGAGGATGGTAGTTAAAACTATCAGCATAGCATTTTACTATTCTGTTTTACTCATCCTCGAGTTTGAAAAGGTGGGGTGAAGGTCAAATCAGTAATGCTAGAAGGCCTCATGGACAACGTATAACTTTACTCCATTGCTCCTTACCATACATCAGCACCTTTATAAGGACAAACACAAAAGCCTGAGACTTTCCTGGCCCCATGTCTTTTTATCACTGTCATCCCCAAAGACAGAATCTGGGAAACAACTTGGGATCTAGTTCACGTACCTTCAAGTCTCGGCTTTTGTCCACTGCTCAGTGTGTACATGGACTTCCTTTGGGTGCTGGCTTCTCTGTTGGACCGAGCTTCATGGGAAGGACACCAGGGCTAGGTGATGAGAAGCAGCTGGTGCAAACTGACAGTGGGGGCGAAGACCTGAAAAGCTGCATGAATGTTCTGGAACTTTCCATATGTGATTCCAAGTAGACACATTTATGACTCCCTTAAATAAAAAAGGAGCAGAGATGAGGTGATACCTGGTGAAAATGATGTTTATTATAAAATATTCGTATCATTATAGCTAAATAGGAAAGATAAATATATGTTTATATCTCTTATCAGAAGCTACCCTTAGCTATAATTAAGCATGCTGAATAGATTAAAAGAAAAACTCAGCACTGGTGTGTATTTGATCTATGTTTAAATTCATTAGTCAGAAAGTGGTAAATGAGAAATTAATTTTTCCACTTGGCTTATATTTCACAAGATAATAAGAGTGGACACTTCAGTCTGCTTGTGAGGCCAGTTGTATTACTGGTTGCATTTCAGCTGTCCCTCCTGTGTGTCTTTCAAGGTGCTAGCAGACTGGAAGATACTCCATATACTGTACAGGAAAAGGAAATGTCACAGGATTCTCTTTTTAAAGGAGGAAGTAGAGTGGCTTTTTCCCTTTGAAAACTGTGACAGAACAGTGCTTATAAAACTATCCGTGGTGAATCTGTGGTGATGGACCCGTTCTTAAAATTTCCAATTCTTTGCAGACTGGCACTTTTGTAAAATTAAATTAAAATGTTACACTGAGATCAAATTGCTGTAAAAGTTTCTAAACACTTGCTCTCAGTTTCTGTACACATTCTTGCAGATGGGCAGAAAGAGTTTGCTATGTGGCACTGGTCTGTAGAGCACCCTTTAGTAGCAGTGAAACATGAGTTTCAGGCAAGGATCAATAGCTTCTGTTGTTATCTGGGAGTTTGGGATTTTGCCCAGAATGGGAGGGCAGTGCTTTTGTTTTGTTGTTTTGCTATTGGTCCAACTTTTGTGTAGAATTGTCCAGTACGCGCCTTGCTCAGGGCACCTGACTGAGGAGGTGAATGGGGGCTGGGATCTCTCCTCTGAGTCGTACCCTCTGCTTGGCAGAGGTCCTTGGATCAGCCATCAGATAGTCCCAGTTACATTTGCTGCTTTTTTGAGACGCCTTCCATAGGTTTCTACATTCTCTTAGCGGAAATCAGCAAGAACCTCCTTTTGATTTCAGTTCGTTATGCTTAACAAAAATCTTCATCACATCTATTTCTTTACTGGATTTCAAGCTCCTGTGGGAAGGAGTGTGGGTCTTACATTGTTGTGACTAGAACAGTGCTCATACTAATATCAAATGAATTCCGAATCACAGGTTGATAGTGAAAGCCATGCTCAGCTGTTAACCTTCTTGAAGAAGCAAAGAATCTCATAGTGTGATGATTTTCTTCCTTCTTTTTTATTGATCCAGGACTTGAAGAGACCAAGTTTTTAGATGTAGTCCTGGGGAGAGAAGCTTCCTGAAGTTAATGATACCCCGACATATTCATCCAGTCAGAGAGACCTATGGAATGGCCACAATAGACATAAGAGGTCAAACCGAGTATTGTTAACATTTTATCTCTAGTGAGGTTAAAATTAACCAAGGACATTGAGTTCACCGAGAAACAGCTTCTTAAACAAATATAGCTCATGAAAAAACATTACTTATTGGGGTCACGGACTCCTAAGAATGAACAGAACCTTAATATGTCTGGGGAACACACGTGCCATGTTGCACTGCTGGTGGAAGAGGCCTGACCCCGGCCTGGACTCTGCAGAGCCTCCTGGCAGGTCGCAGGTAGGGTGTAGGGTGGGGCTGGTGTGGCAAACAGGGAAGCAAGGGCATAGCAGCCTGAGACCACCTCAAAGTCAGAAGCAGAAGGACACACCCCTTGGCGTGCGCAACTGACGTCAGGAAAAATGAAGGCCTGGAAGCTTATCACCAACACAGAGGAAATAACTTTGGTGGCAAATGGGACAGGAGAGAGTTCTTAAACAACAGGTGGCTTGTAATGGTCTCTTCTCCACCAGACGCATCCATCACGCCTTGGTTCCTGAGGGTCTTCACGCATCTGAAAGGCACACTGTGTTTGTTTGACCCTCACAGGCCGCGTCGATGGTGGCCTGAAGAGGGGGCACGGGCTCAACGTCTGTAATAAGGAAGAGTTTTGAGCAATTCCATGAATTCCAATTCTGTGTGGGATTTTAGTGTGAATGACAAATGTTTATGAGCCCAAGTTACTGTTTTATGATTAATATGAAATATTGCCTGAGCCTAAAAGCCAGTCTTGCCAGAAACGCAAGAAGTATGTTTCTAACATATTTTGGGTTCTGTTCAAGCAGTTAGTTTGTGAGGATAGAAAACCACTTAAGTCAGTTCCATAAGGAGCATCCCACAGACCGACAGGGCAGGAAGTACAGCCAGTCCTCCTGGAAGGCACCTGGGACCTAGAGAGCCAAGAAGTAAAGCTGCCAGCAGCATCTCTCATGATCCACAGAGAGATGGTCTCATCGCTCAAGATTTCCCCGCCTCACTCTGTACATGATCTCCCTTTCTTTCCCTTCCTCTCTTTGTCTCTCTCCACCTCCATCTCCCACTCTTCATCCTCTGGGCACACAAGGGTGCTCCTGCCACTGAAGGAAGCTGCATCTTAGTTCACCAGTCCGAAATCCTGAGAAGTAGAATCTGATTGGCTCAGCCGACCTACGGTCCTTGAACCACGTGCACAACTCTATCCAATCATCTGTGGCCAGGGCATGGGGCCCGGGTGCCTGCAGCACAGATTCAAAGTTTCTGGGAAGCAGGTGTGTTCAGGGCGTGCCTCAAACCATATCAAATACATGTGGAGTTTTCACAGCTCAGGTGCACACATGAGTGACCTTCAGCGAAGGAAGAAGAATCAGCGTAGTTCAGAGCACCTCGTAATTAAGGTTGGTAATCATCCAATTAGCATCCTCACCAATAGAAAATGTTAGAATTCATCAGAGAAGAACAAAGACAAATGCAGGTGACATCAGAGCTTTAGGGTAAGAGTCACACAAGGTTGCCCTCATGAGGCAGTTTTCTTAGTGGTCGGAGGGAAGATAGGAAGAAAAAAGAGTTACAGGTGTCCGGAGTAATTCCCTTCGTGTGCAGGTTTGTTGCTGTTGATCTGCTTAAATAGCCTAGAAGACACACATGTGCTGTTTCTAAAATGCAGACCGAAGTCCTGCGAGCTTTCCTGCAGCTTTTTGATGGAAAGGGGATTTACAGTTCTGTCCTCTAAACCTCAACTACGTGTGTTTTCAGCCCCATTTTTGGCCTGTGGTTGGCTAGCTCTGTAAAGTGCTCTGGCTCCAGTACTTGAACTTCATGTTGCAAAGGGTAAATTTGGCGTTGTCTGCTTCCTCCAAGTTCCATGACGACTTCCTTAATTTGTTGTTCTCTTTGTGCCCTGGGTAGTAAATTCTTACCGACAGTGGAGATTGGCTCCTGCACTCTTAAGCCTAAGCACCAAGGTTGTCTGGAACCTTATGCACAGTATTCCCAACAGCTCTATCACAGGTTAGTTTAATGTTCACTGTAATGAGGTATCATTTTCCCTATGCCTCTTATTCCTTCTACAGGATATTATATTTGTTGAGATACAGCCTGGAGCCAGGGAACAGAGCAGAGAACCCAGGCCCTTAGAAGGGTAAACCTGCTGGTTGTTCTCAGCCGTCAGGTTACATTTGTGGCTTTCTAGACACTAAGTAAATAAAAACAACGGGAAATCTTTGGAGAGCCTCATGGTGGATATCAGAAAAGATAGTTTGGTGTTGTATATGAATATTCACTAAATCTATTTCTGGGTCAGCCTGTGTTGGGGACATTAAAATTACCTACATTTCAAAGGTTAACAATGCAACTAAACTAAGCCAATGTAAGTTTAGGCTTAAACATACAGAGAAGAGGAACTATTTCCCACAAGCTAATGGTCGGCAAGACCTAATGGAATGAGTACATGTGTTGAACAATGCTGTAAAAATCACAATAACAAAAGCAGTCAGACTTAAAGCTTCATTTTACTAACCTCAGACACCAAGTTGAATATCCATGTGGGAAGAAGCAAACACCTTATAAATAGATATTGTTGGTGCTAAACCTATACTTACCCCAGCTCAGGGAAAAAGAAGTAAATAGATATGGTGAAATGATTTCAAATGGTTCCAAGCCATCTCCCTTACTTTACTCTTAAACCATCCCCAGATAATGAGATTTTCTAAGTCAGTTATTGTGTTGAACAAAGGACAGTGATGAAAAATAGTAACCAAAGGCATTTTCAAATGAGTGAAACAAGATATGCTTCTTCAAATATGAAGAAATCTCTCAACATAAAACCAATTAGGAATTAAGCAAAGACATGTGGTAAAGGACAACTGCTTCAAAATTGTAGCAATGCCTCAAAGTTCCTATTTGTAGGCTGATGGTCCTAAGGAGATACATTAGGACCTCGTAGATTAATGCAATCTTCAGTGCCATTTAATCCTAACAGGGACCAGGAAGTTTAGCATTATCTATGTAGCAGGCCAAAAAGCTGCCAAGTCCTTGTATACAGAGAGAATCAAGTATCACACTGAATTACTGACCTGGTAGTTAATGATCCACTATCCGCCAGCCACTTTTCTTTACAGGAGCATTCTAACTGTTTCTCAGCATCCACCCATACGTTTGGTCCCTCTATGCAACTGTAGGCAACCTCAATTCCATGTTCCCTCACAGCAACTCTTTGGTCTCAAGCTGTACCATGTGGAGAGAGGATTTTATGAATCTCTTGCCAAGGATCTTTCAGGTCAAGGTCAAGCCATGGATCTTTCACACTATGCCTTCAAGAGACCAGCATCCAAAGTGACTGTTCAAGAGACCCAGAGGGTCACACCTTAGTAGTAGAGCTAAACTAGCTCAGAATAGAGACTACTCCAGATATACCCTTAAACACTTCAAAAGAAGCCATGAAAGGATCAAACCAATCTGATCTTCCAGGACTTTAACTACCTTCCAGAACAAAACCAACATTCTTTAAAGGAGGATAGCTAAGTTCAGATACTCAATGACCTAACAACTCCATGTTCAGGATCCAAAAAAAATAACTAGACATGCCAAGAATCAGGAAATATGACCCATAACCAGGAGGAGAAAAAGAGTCAATAGAAAAAGACCCACCAATGACAGAGATGGTGGAATTAGTATTCAAAGACAATGAAATAGCTATTACAAACATGCTCAACATGTTTAAGGATCTTTAAATAATATGAATATAATCAGGAGAGATAGTGAAGACATAAAGAACCAATTGGAACTTCTAGAGATGAAAATTAAGATATCTGAAGTGAAAAAATACACTTGGTGGGACTAACTGCAGCTTAGACATGGAAAAAGACCAGTGAACCTGAAGATGTAGCAGTACAAACTATTCAATCTGAAACATTAACTAACTAACTAACTAAATCAGGCCTCAATGACCTGGGGATAATATAGAGTGGTTCATTATATGTTTGACTGGAGTCCCAGAAAAGTGTGTGTTGGCAGGAGGAGAGGAGAGGGAGACAGAAAGATATTTGAAGAAATAATGGCTGGAAAACTTCCAAATTTAATAAAAACTATGAACCCACAGATCTAAGAACCTTAAGGAACCTGAAGTAGCACAAATACACACACACACACACACAATAACATCAAAGCACATCAAAATCAAATTTCTGAAAGACAGTGATAAAGAGAAAATCTTAAAATCAGCCAGAGGAAAAAGGCACATGGTGAACAGAGGAATAAGGATAAGAATGAGGGCAGATTTCAGAAATGATGCAAGTCAGACGACAATGGACATCTTTAAATTGTAGAATGAAAAAAAAAATACTGTCAACATAGAATTCTATATCCAGCAAAAATCTTCTTTAAAATTTTTACCTTAAGGTGAAATAAACACTTATTAAGACAAACAAAAGCTGAGGGGCTTTGCCAGTTAAAATCACTATAAGTATTGTTAGAGGAAGTTCTTTAGATAGAAGAAAAATAAAACCAGATGGAAACTTGGATCTAACAAAGGAATGAGGAGTACAAGAAATGGTAAATATGTGGGTAAATATGAAAGTATTTTTTCATTTTTAAATTTCTTCTATGACTAATTAACTATACAAAGCAAAAATAACAAACATGTTGGGTTCATAACTTATGCAGAAATAAAATGTATGACAACAATAGCACAAAGGATGGAAGGGGAAAATGGAAGTATATTGTTATAAGGTTATTATACAATAGTCAAATATTATTATTTAAAGTAGACTTGGTAAGTTGAGGATATGTATTATAAACATTAGCACAACCACTAAAATCTAAAAGGTAGAGGTATAGCTAAGAAACCAATAGCAGGAAATAAAGGTAAAAAATAAACAGAGAACAGATGGGATAAATAGGGAACAAACATCCAGATGGTAGATTTAATCACAACCATTACATGTAAATGGTTACAAACACTCGAAATAAAAAGAATGAATTAGATCCAGCTGACTGGAGGGAATTCCTGATGCCCTGTGAAGTGGAAAAACAACATACAGAGTTGCTGTTAGCATTTGTTTATCTATGAGTAGTAGGAGGGAGAGGTGAGGGAAAAACAGAAGGAGACTGACAAAATGGAAACATATGCATGATAAAATAACAAGAAGTGTTAAATAGAATCTATGACAGTGTTGTTGATAATAAAAATGTGTTCTGAACATAGACCAGGACTAGAAGATGACACGAACAAGTGAAAACACTGAATTGACCTAGGATGTGATTGTGGTTAATTTCATTCTTAGATTCTCGACCTTCCGTATAGCTTTTATAACAAAATATTAAAATTTAAAAATAAATGTATGAAGTTTGAAGATACAGAAAATCATGACCCAAATTCCTTTTATAGTGAGTGGTTCTTTGACTCTCTAGTTTCGTGGAAGGAAAGTGAGTGAAGACCTTTTGTGCAATAATTCTCCCAAGATAGTTCCAGCCCTGTAAATGCTTTAGCATCTTATCTGGTATTAGCACAGGGCACTGGCTGTTGTTGTAGGTAGTCATTAAACATGGCAAGAAACTCCACCTGAAGCGAGAGTCGGTCAGAGTTCTTTGGTTGCAGGAAGCAGGAACTGGCTTTGGCTGACTTAAAGAAAATCATTGGGAAGACCAGAAAATTAGTCTTGGAATTGAGGCAGCTCCAGAAGGAGGAAGCAGAATTCCAGGGACGGTACATAGCAGCCGCAGTCTGGTTGGGTTGCTTCCACTGGAACTAGTGAATTCCAGTCTTACTTCAAACTTACATCAGTGGCGCAAGTGTCAAAGTCCCAGAAAAAAGCACTGGACTCATCATGTGCTCACTCTCTAGATACACTAGGACCTACTAGGAGGTGCTCAGGACCCTTTAGGATCTTGGTAGCAGGAGGGCTGCTTCCTGTAATCACAGTTCTACCAAAATCACATGCACATAGAGAGGGAAGGCTGTTTCCCCAAAAGAATTCAGGGTGTTCTAAGGAAGGGCTCATGGACACTGGGTGACCAAAACATACCTTTCTTGGTACTGGAAAAAGGAAGAGGAATCATGGGGAAATTTTCACAGGGTTGAGCGTCATACCAAGAATGTGGAGTCTACCTGCAACACAAGATCCCACTGCATTCCTGAGTCTGGGGTCCAAACTGAGGAGGGCAAGGTTGGCAAATGCTTTTGTGCTATGAATCTGTGGGAATTGAATTTATGATCCAAAGCCCAATATAATAGACATGATAAGGCTTGCCTTTAGCCTGAAGGAATTTGATATAGTGGTTTGTGTTGGTGGCTTATTTATAAATATTATATGAATTTTTTCAATATAAATTTCAGTTTCAGTCTCCCATCTCAAGTGCTCCCATAAGTATGTATTAATTATTATGGGTTGGGTTTTTTTTCTGATGGGGCTCTAAAACTGACCGGAAAGAAACCACATTAATACATTTGGGGAAAAGATATTCTAAATATAATAAATGTTGCTGGGTGATATGAAATGATATGGCACGTTTAAATTAAACCTTGAAGAAGAGTATAGGCAGGTGGGCGAGTCAGGAAAATCATTAAGGAAACAAAGCAAACTGTTGAAATTCTGTGCACCACAAAAGAATAGCCATCTTGCAGATGGGCTTATAGTTGAAGAAAGCAATAAATAATCACTGAAGGAGAA
Source organism: Balaenoptera physalus (assembly GCF_965194825.1). Taxonomy (NCBI): domain Eukaryota; kingdom Metazoa; phylum Chordata; class Mammalia; order Artiodactyla; family Balaenopteridae; genus Balaenoptera; species Balaenoptera physalus. The sequence goes on from NW_028124727.1 coordinate 54,668, forward strand.
AGTAAGGGTTAAATAAAGAATAAATGAAATGGAAATCGGAAATGTTTGCTTTTGAAAACATTTGGACTCAAGATCCATCCCCAGCTTCTCAGAATGATAGGGGCTCCTGTGTGTGCCTGCTCAGAGCGATGCACTTTTCCTCAGAAAGAGAAGTACTATTTACGACGTTTGTGTTAAGAAACTCCAGGGCTCCTACGGAAATGTACTCTGACCTCTTACACAACATTTTTACTTAAGCCAGAGCAAAGGAAATAATGGACGTTGAGAGATCAAATGACTGCCTTCCACTCTGTTCCCTTTAAAGATCAATAATTTTTATGAACTTCTTTTTCTTCTTAAGGAAGCAGCATCTGGCTTCATGGAATTTGGCAGAGTTAAGCATCCTGTTCTAGTTATGTTGATTTTTAAATACAAATAAGATTGGTAAATGGCAGCTAAAGTTGAACCATCTGAGTAAGAATGAGAATAATGAAAGCCAGTGAGACTGAACCATACATTTTTAGTTAGGTCTTTGTAGGTCATCTTTTCCCTCTCCCACCCGCACTCATACAGATGAAAACATGACGTCACATGATTTGACACAATTTTTCTGTTCAAACATTTGTGGGACCTTTCCATATAATTTCATATTTTGAAGTGCTATTTTTTACACAATTCTTTTATAACAGTGTTGTATGAGGTTAGAATTAACATCTACCATACAGATAAAGTCTGTTATGACAGGACTGATCACATGCAAATATGTGTAGGGGACATGTAGCTGCAATTATGTGCTGAAGTTAATCTTTGGACTAAATTTAGAAAGGTGAAGGATTGGATACTTAGCTTTTAATCCTTTCCTCATCTTTAGAAAATGGGCCCATTTTGAGGCCAGGGCCAGGGTTATGTCTTAGAAATTTGCGCCCATGTGAAGCATGCTTAAGAAGATGATTCTTACCATGAAGGCTCTTAACAGAATTAATCTTAAGCCTGAGTATGACCCAGACATTAGTCTGGGCTTCTAGTGTCACAGGATATTACGTGCACCCAGAATAAAGTAAATTGCTTAATAATGCAATGGGATGATTTGCTCAACAATTCAGTAATAAAAATACCTTTCATGAATACAAGTCATATGACTTATTTCACAAATATTGTCTTAGTTTATCATTCATGTATAATTATTCACAAGGTTTAGATAAGAAAATGAAGCTAGTAGAGGCAAGTCACTTGTCTAAGATCTCATGCTGAGTGAGTGCCTGGCACATAATGATATATTTTGCTAAGTGGATTAATGTTGTAGCAGATCCTTTGTCTTCTGGTCAACTGCTTATGAAATGTACAAATGAAGGCAAGCATAGCTGCCATAATATACAGCAGTGTTGAAAAGAAGAAAAGCATAATAGAAATGTCACTTTTAGAAAAGTTTTGCAGGACTTTGGTAGCCTTTTGTAAGCTAGTTTTGAAAAGATGGCAGGCAGGGGAGCTGTCCTTGGTGCTGAACTTGCCATGAGGCGAATAGGTCAGAGGATGGCCTTAACCAGTTTTCCTACATATTTTCTTCTGGGCTTCTATTACCAATGACAATACTATCAATAAAAATTATATTTATAAAAAATTTTCCGTTTTAAATATTTTAAGGACTTTATAATATTTTTAATTATAGCTTTGTTGAGTTATTATTTAAAAAGGTAAATTTAATGCTATAATTCACTAGATTTTAGTATAGTCACAAAGTTGCGGAATTATCACCACTATGTAACTTCAGAATATTTTTATTACTGCCAAAAAAAAAAAAAAAAAACCCACAGAAACCCCTCTCCTCAGCCTCTGGAACCAGGAATCTACTTCCTGTTTCTATAGATTTGCCTATTCTGGACTTTTCACATAAATGGAATCATACAATATGTGGCCATTTGTAACTTACTTCTTTCACATAGCATACTGTTTTTGAGGACTATCCATGTTGTGATATGTATCAATACTTCATTAAGTTTATTGACAAACAATAATCCATTGTATGAATATACCACATTCTATTCATCAGTTAATGAACATTTAAATTGCTTCTCCTTTTGGGCTATGCTGCTGTGAACATCTATGTACAAGTTTTTTTGTGTGGATATATGTTTTCAGTTCTCTTGTGTGTATACCTAGGAATGGAACTGCTGGGTTATATGATCATTTTAATATTTTGAGGATCTGTCAAACACTTTTCCAAAGCAGTTGCCACCAGCAATGTATGAGTATTCCAAATTTTCCACATCCTTATCAACAACTGTTATTGTCTGTTTTTTTAATATTAGTCATCCTAGTGGGTGTGAAATTGTATCTCATTGTGGTTGACTTGCATTTCTGTAATGACTAATGATGTTGAGCATCTTTTCATGTACTTATTGGACACCTGTCATCTTCTTTGGAGAAATGGCCATTCAAATCTTTTGCACATTTTTAAAAATTTGGGTGGTTTTTCTTTTTATTGTTAAGGTGAAAGAGTTTTTTATATATTCTGGATGCAAATCCTTTATCAAATATATCATTTAGAAATATTTTGCTCACACTGTGGGTTGTCTTTTCACTTTCTTGATAGTGTAAATGACTGTTTTCAACACAGTGATCCTTCTCTGATGAAATATTAGTCAGCCATAAAAAAGAATAAAATAATGCCATTCGTAGCAACATGGATGGACCTAGAGATTATCATACTAAGTGAAACAAGTCAGACAGAGAAAGACAAATATCATATGATGTCACTTATATGTGGAATCTAAAAAACAGTGCAAACAAACTTATTTACAAAACAGAAATGGACTCACTGACATAGAAAACAAACCTATGGTTACCAAAGGGGAAGGGGAGAGGGATAAATTGGGAGTACGGCATTTACAGATGCACACTACCACATATAAAATGGGTAAACAACAAGGATTTACTATATACAGGACAGGGAACTATATACAATATCTTGTAATAACCTATAATGGAAGAGAATTTTAAAAAAGGATATAGATATATATATACATATGTATAATCAAATCACTTTGCTGTACACCTGAAACTAATACAATATTATAAATCAACTATACTTCAATTTAAAAATTGTGGAAAAAGAACAACAGAAATACAAAAAAAAAAAAAGAAAAAAAAATTCCAGCATCTATGCTCTGAGTAGCTCATTATGAAGGAAGGAACTCATTTACAACATAATTGTTGGCAAATATTATATGAAAGAAAAATTTTAGTGGTTCTCTGGTAAAAGGCTTGCTTATAAAACTGGACGATGCAGAATGTGTGGCATCTGTTCCCTGCAGGAGAAGAGGTATGCCTTACTATAACACTGTACTTTTCTCATTGTGTGGAACCTACTCTCCTCTCAATAAAACAAACTCTGCTTGAAAATGATAGCCAGGGAAAAAAATAATGGAAGCATAGAACTGTTTTATATACTAATAAGTATTAAACTCCTGTTTTCAAATTTTATTCTTTGGCAATAAAATATATTCCTCTCACACAATCAGAGAAAGATTAAACTATTTTTTAATTAGAAAATATTTACATCGGCAAGAGCTTTTCCCCCTTATTGGAAAGCAGAATAAGAAAAAGAGTCTAGTGCGTTAACTGAGATAATTTTATTCCTTTAAAAAGTTTCAAGGTTGAGAGATCAAGATGGTGTAATAGAAGGATGTAGGGCACACCTCCTCCCACAGACACATCAAAAATACATCTACATGTGGAACAATTCCCACAGAGTACCTACTGAATGCTGGCAGAAGATCTCATACAACTAAAACTACAAGAAAAATAACTATTTAACCAGATAGGGTGAAAGAAAAAAAAAAAAAGGAATTAGGATGGTACCTGTGCCCCTGGGAGGGAGCTGTGAAAGAAGGCTTCCCTCACCCTGGGAACTCCCTTCACCAGTTGGGAGATCATTTGGGACATATAGGGAGCTTCAGAGGCTCACAGGAGAGTGCAGCAACTGGCTTATGGCAGGCAGAACAGAGACAGACCAGGACAGACGGTCCTGGACACCTCACTGCTCTCCCCAGCCCGAGATGTGCATCTGCTGGTGTGTGCAGGATCTTGGTGCTGAAACTCAGGCTTCAGTGGACAGACCTGGGGAGAGGACTGGGGTTGGCTGCAGGGAGATGGCTCGAAGGAGCTGGAGTGTGGTCCAGGTCGCAACTGGGGGTGTGCTCAGGACAGAGCCCAGGTCTGCCATAGCAGCCCCATTGTTAACATGTGCAGGAAGTGAGGGGTAGGGCCCTGACAGAGCAGCCTCATTCTGTGTGTGCCTACAGCAGGCATGGCTCTGCCTATACAAGCTCTGGGAGCATGCAAGTGCCAGTGGGTTGCCAACACGCAGAGGTGGGGCTGAAGTCTGAGCTGATCCCTGGGTCCATGTGACTTTGAAGCAGGGCTAAAATCTGCAGAGCCATATCCCGACAGCTGTATGACATTGGTGATTTACACCGCCAGGGCCTTTGTAAACTTAGCACCTATTGGACATCCAAGTGGATTACTGGTGCTCCCATGGCTAGGGTGGGTCTAGTGTTAGCAGCTGCAGGCTTTGCAAGTCTAAGCATGCAGAGGTGCAGCTGGGGTATGGGCTGATTCCGTAGCACCAAGGGGTAGAACTATGGTGGGTTGCAGTGCCTGACCAACATATTTGTGCTGGTGGCTTTGTGAGCACGGAGCCTAAGGGACATCCAGGTTGGTTGCCAGAATTCCCACAGCTGAGGTGGGACCAAGGGCAGTATACTTTGTGAGCATGCATGGGTGATAGGCAACCCTAGAGAGCACACTTCCAGGTGGAAAGCTCTTATGAAGGAATACTCAGTGGCTCCTCTTGCAGTGGAAGTACTCCAGTACCACCGACCTCAAACTGCAGCTCAGAAACAGATCTGAGAGCTAATACTTCAACAAATAAGGAGCACACCCTGCCCCTGCTGTGACAACCACAGAGCAAAGAGGAGGCCCCACTCAACATCCAGTGCAGGCTGTCGTCACCACAACACCAATCAAGCCCCCTATGAAGGAGACAACACTCAGCACACACTGAGGAAAGATGTGGAAGGCATCCATACTAAAAACAGTCTTCACACCAAAAATATAAGACTCATGCAGGTTACACAGGGATGCTCCCACACCCTCAAGAACACAGTAGGTAAATTCAGAGTCAGAGAAATATAAGAAAAATGAAGAAGCAGAGGAACCAGTCTCAATTAAAAGAACAAGAGAAATCCCCAGAAAGAACAAACAGTGAAACAGACCTCTCCAGCCTACTGGATCACAAGTTCAAAATGGAGGTAATAAAAATACTGAAGGAATTAAGAAAGTCTATAGATAGAAATGCAGATCACGGTAACAAGGAGCTAGAAACTATAAAGAGGAGTCAAGAAAAATTAGAAAATTCATCTGCTGAGACAAAAGCCAAGCTAAAGGCAATAAATAGCAAACTAGATAATATAGAACAATGAATAAGTGATCTGGAAGATAAAATAATGGAAATCACCCAATGAGAACAGCTGACAGAAAGACAAATGAAAAAAAAAAAATGAAAGCATTGTGAGACCTATGGGACAATATAAAGCAAGCCAATCTATGCATAATAGTGATCCCAGAAGGAGAAGAAAGAGAAAAGGGGATCAAAAATGTATTTGCAAAAATTATGGCTGAAAACTTCCCAAACCTAAAGAAGGAAACAGATATCCAGGTACAGGAAGCACAGAGGGTCCAAAACAAGATGAATCCAAACAAACCTACACCAAGACATATTATAATTAAAATGGCAAAAGTTGAAGGTAAAGAGAAGATTCTAAAGGCAGCAAGAGAAAAACAAAGAGTTAGTCACAAGGGAATCCCCTTAAGGCTATAAGCTGATTTCTCTACAGAACCATTGCAAGAGAGAAGTGGCAAGATATATTCAAAGTCCTGAAAGGGAAAAACCTGCAACCTAGGATACTCTGCCCAGCAAGATTATCATTTAGAATAGAAGGAGAGATAAAGAATTTCTCAGACAAGCAAAAACTAAAAGAAGGGGAATGTAAAAAAACAATCCCTTTAAAAATCGTATCCAAAAAAATAAAATACTTATGAATAAGCCTGACTGAGGAGGTGAAAACTTATATGCTGAGAACTATAAAACATTAATAAAGGAAACTGAAGATGATTTAAAGAAATGGAAAGATATCCCATGCTCTTGGACTGGAAGAATTAAAATAGTTAAAATGACCATACTACCCAAAGCAATCTACAGATTTAATGCAATCCCTATCAAATTACCCATGACATTTTTCACAGAACTGGAACAAATAATCCTAAAATTTATATGGAACCATAAAAGACCCAGAATTGCCAAAGCAATCCTGAGGAAAAAGAATGAAGTAGGAGGCATAACCCTCCCAGACTTCAGACAATACTACAAAGCTCCAGTAATCAAAACACCATGTTACTGGCACAAAAACAGACATATGGATCAATGGAGCAGAATAGAGAGCCCAGAAATAAACCCACACACCTATGGTCAATTAATCTTCGATAAAGAAGGCAAGAATATACAGTGGAGAAAAGAGTCTCTTCAGTAAGTGGTGCTGGGAAAGCTGGACAGCCGCATGTAAATCAACGAAGTTAGAACACATCCTCACACCATAACAAAAATAAACTCAAAATGACTTAAAGACTTAAATATAAGACAGGGCACTATAAAACTCCTAGAAGAGAACATAGGCAAAACATTCTCTGACATAAATCATAGCAATGTTTTCTTGGTCAGTCTCCCAAGGCAACAGAAATAAAAGCAAAATTAAACAAATGGGACCTAATCAAACTTATAAGCTTTGCACAGCAAAGGAAACCATAAACAAAATGAAAAGTCAACCTACACACTGGCAGAAAATATATGCAAATGATGCAACTGACAAGGGATTAATTTCCAAACTATACAAGCAGATCATACAACTCAACAGAAAAACAAACAACGCAATCAAAAAATGGACAGAAGACCTAAACAGACATTTCTCCAAAGTAGACATATAGACGGCCAACAGCACATGAAAAGACGTTCAACATCACTAATTATTAGAGAAATGCAAATCAAAATTACGAGATCTTACCTCACACCAGTCAGAATGGCCATCATCTTAAAAGTCTACAAATAACAAATGCTGGAGAGGGTGTGGAGAAAAGGGAATCTTCCTACACTGTTGGTGGGAAAGTAAATTGGTGCAGCCACTATGGAGAACAGTATGGAGGTTCCTTAAAAAACTAAAAATAGAGTTACCATATGATCCAGCAATCCCACTACTAGGTATATATCCAGAAAAGATGAAAACACTAATGTGGAAAGATACACTCACCCCAGTGATCATAGCAGCACTATTTACAACAGCCAAGAAACGGAGGAAACGGAAGTGTCCACTGATGGATGAATGGATAAAGAAGATGTGGTATATATATATATATATATATATATATACACATATATACACACACACATACACACACACACATACATACACACACACAGATACACAATGGAATATTACTCAGCCATTAAAAAGAATGAAATAATGCCATTTATAGCAACATGGATGGACCTAGAAATGATCATACTAAGTGAAGTAAGCCCAACAGAGAAATACAAATATCATATATCACTTATATGTGGAATCTAAAATATGATACAAATGAACTTATTTTCAAAACAGAAATGGACTCACTGACATAGAAAACAAACATATGGTTACCAAAGGGGAAAGGGGGTGGAAGAGGGATAAAGCAGGAGTTTGGGATTAGCAGATACAAACTACTATATATAAAATAGATAAACAACAAGGATTTATTGTATAGCACAGGGAACTATATCTTGTAATCACCTATAATGGAAAAGACTATGAAAAAGAATATATATATATATATATATATATATATATATATATATATATATATATATATATATATATATGTAACTGAATCACTTTGTTACACACCAGGAACTAACACAACATTGTAAATCAACTGTACATCATTAAAAATAAAATAAATTTAATTTTAAAAACTTTCAAATATAGCATTGATCCAATACCTACACTGAGTTGAAAAACATCTTCTACCTCTCATATCCCTGAGCTAAAAATATATTTTCCCTCCATGGGTAGTTTTCCATTGTTTGTTTCAGTTAAGGGAATGTTCTTCCTCCTGCTAAAAATCAATATTTGCTATCAATATAATTGAAGAATCATTCAAACATTCAAAGTTTAATATGTTCATAAGGGTAAATGATATTTATTAATATTTATTTTTAAATGCTTATTTTGTTGGACAGAAATGAGAGTTATCTAATAGTTAAATTTACAAACATCTGAAATTCACTATTAATTTATTTAGCTTTCAAAGTGTTTTCCCCTAGTATCTTAAAGTCATTACAGGGCCATCTGAAGTACTTTTTACATTTTATCCAAATAATTCCTATGTACATTTACTTTAAAAAATAAATACATACTGGGAGTCAGAAGACCTGAGTTCTATTTTTGATGTCACTGTGATCTCTAGAAGATAGTAAACTGCTGGTTTAATTTTTCATCTTTTGAGGATGCTATATGAATGATTAAAATTGGCTTTGAACTTTTCTCTGCTGATGTCACCAGAATTACAGTAAAGCAAGAATTTTTTTTTTTTATTTTGCTTTGGGTTTTTTTGATTTTGGTTTTTGTCTTTAACCACTGTTCACTACTGGGTTATGGAGAAGACATAGTCTACAACAAAAATCCTCATATAAGAGTCTTCTCAGTCAAGTCACCACTTCAGTTATTACCCTGCCCTAGATAACGTCAGAAAGATGAGAGCTTTACAAAAACACGGGCTCTGTCAACCTCCACCCTCTCCTTTGTCAAGAATTTCAGAGTGCATGCAGAACTGACAAGCTCACCTGGAGTTCACAAAGCTAAATTCTGGGAAGGACTCACTAGGAATTATTATGACACCTGGGGAACAAAATTTCCTATCACCTGGTGGTCTAGATAATATCACTCTGCTGGGATGTCTCCAAGGGCAACAGTTATAAAGCTCTGGATAATCAGGTAACAATTAGACACTCTGAAATTCTGCCAGAGCTAGCTTCTACTGGAAGAAGAAGAAAATTTAATTTCAATAGAAATTTTTTTTTGCACTTCAAACGAACCAAGCAAATATTTACTTGTTACTAACTCTGTGCCAGGAACCAGGCCAGGTGTGGGGACATAAAGAATGATGGTATAGTCTTTACCCAAAGGAGATCATATTATAATTGAGAGACTAATGGAAAACAAATATTGATAAAGCTGTTTTATTCCTATCTACATTTGGAACCAATATAGGTGGAGAAATTAATTCTCACAGGCAACTGAAGAGTGTAGATGTTATAGTTTAGAAGGTAGGATGGACCAAATCATGAAGAAAGTGGAACGTCACATCAATAATCATCAATAGGAACAGTCATTTGAATTTTAAAAGAATGACTTGGATGGAAGCATGGAAAATGGAGTGAGATGGAGGAGAGACACCAGGGGCAGGGAGATCAATGGCAGGGCTTAATGACCAATTGGACACAGGAGGTGAAGAAGGGAGAGGAATTTAATAAAACTGGGACTTTTCTGATAACCTATATAAAATAGCATATTTTGTCATTCACTATCCCTTTACTCTGCTTTATTTTTTTTCCCATAGAGCTTGACACTAACACACACACATGCACACGTGCGTGCACACACACCCCCCTGTGTGTTTTACCTAGTGCCCATTTCACCAGTACAATATAAGATTCATAAGGAAAGGGATTTCGCTGTGTTTACTGTTATATCCCCAGTGCCGACCACCAAAACCTACTTATGAAAGGATGAATTAAATGGCTAACTTAAGAGAATAAGTGACTTGCAATATCATCAACTAGGATAGGAAATATAGAAGGAATGGCAGGTTTGTGAGACTTGTGACAGATTCAGTTTGAGGCATGATGATTTTGAGGTGGAACTTCGAGGTAGAATATATGGTCTGGAACTTGATAGAGAAGATGGGGCTACAGATTGATAGTTGGAGGTCATGGGTGCTCGGGTATCAGTAAAAGAACAAATTTCTAACTGAGGAGACGTGATGTACTGTGTGTGGATCTCAGAGTTTTGTGTGACTTCTGGCCGTCAGAACTATCATCTTAATTATCTGCCTCTGGTTCACAGAATTTGTAGGTATGCTTTACAGATGTAAAGGCCATTGGGAATGCTGTTCCTGTGGCCACACCTAACACATACCTGCCTGGCTATCCCTGTCTACTCTGTCATTGACTCCAGTTTACTTTGGAGGTGACAACTTATATATATTTTCAATTCTTTGGACAGATTTAATATGGTTGGCTGAGCATGTCTGCTCTCTTCCCATAAGCCACTTGAAATAACTGCTCCATTCCCTAAACACAAAACACACACAAACACACACACATGCGTGTGATAAACCTAGAAACTAACAATGAATACAACAGGAATAAGTAATTTGAAAGCTCATAAAAGATGTAATGGCAATGAAGATGTTCTACAGTTCAGTATTTAAGACTATTTGGCAGGCAGTCATGACATTCCTTATTATTGAGTGTCAACTAGTAGAGGTCATATATTTTTGTTCTTTAAAACAGCAAGGGCATGATGGCCTGTAATAAGTATAACCCATGTCATCTCCCTTCTCATTTCCCAATGTCACTTTAATTAAAAATTACCTGGATGAGATAAGACAGCTCTCAATTTGACTGCCATTCTGCATGTATCTTGAGTTCTCACACTTTTCACAGCAATTTGATGTTTCACATGTTTCATGCGAAAAATAAACTATAGTATAATTTACTCCATTGGTTTTTAAGCAAATCTGAAGGATACAGTGTAGTAACAAGCATTAACAGTTGGATACAGAGTATATCAAATGTAATATTTGTTATAGGCTAAGACTCATCTGTCAAGGTTCAAATTGGATGAATTATATTATTCAGTTATTAAATACTTTCATTACATTTCATTTAAAATGTAATTATTGTTTCTATGACTTTCAAAATATACTTTCCCAATGACCTTCATTCAGGATTGTGCTCCTTTCAGGAAATGTTGTGACTTTAGGATAGCCACCTCTGTACTTAGATAGAACAGTAGTAGTTCTGAATCAGACACCTCTGACTGTCTTAACTGACTCCTTCCTTCAAAAGACATGGCTGAACTCCTAGACTGTGCCCCCTCCAGCACCACTTTTGCTGCATTTGTCAGACTGGCTGAAGTCTGAGTTAAAGGTCCAGGCTTGGAGTCTCACATGCTGTTTCCCTCCCTAACTTCTGGGTTTGGATGAAATGCTACACCATGCAGAATGGAATCTAGCCTCCTGAGTGGCCACTGAAAGGCTTGATGACACCACACGTGTAATATGGTGAGTTAGCTTTCCATGGGGGTGAACCTTGACTTACAGGAAATAGGAGGCGGGGATGGGGGGTGGGAAGTCAGGCAGGTAGCATCTTCCTACCATGGAATAGTCTGAGATGGAATTCTTTCTTGCAGCCCTTCTGGAAGAGTCCAATGTGCCAAGCAATGACCAGCCTTTTCTTTATCTTTTTTTGAAGTTTTGTATGAAGTGGTAGCCAGCCTGGTAACACATTATATCACTTTGCCTTGGTTATTTTTCCCCTCACACTCACTGTTTTCAATTTTCACCTCCTGTTATGCGCTGAATTGTGTCCCCTGCCCCAGTCTAAAATTCATAGGTTGAAGCCCTATGACCAATGTGACTGTATTTAGAGACAGGGCCTTTAGGGAGATAAGTAAGGTTAAATGAGATTATAAGGGTGGGTCCCTAATCCAATAAGGTTGGTGGCCTTTTATGATGAGGAAGAACAGAGCAGCCAAGATGGCAAAATAGAAAAACCCTGAGCTTACTTCCTCTCACAAGCACACAAAAATCACAACTATCTGCAGAACAATCATCGATGCAAAAGCCCACCAGAAAAGATCTTCTACAATTAAAGACATAAAGAAGGAACCACGGGACTTCCCTGGTGGTGCAGTGGTTAAGAATCCACCTGCCAGTGCAGGGGACACAGGTCCAAGCCCTGGTCCAGGAAGATCCCAGATGCCGTGGAGCAACTAAGCCCGTGCGCCACAACTACTGAGCCTGCGCTCTAGAGCCCATGAGCCACAACTACTGAAGCCCGCACACCTAGAGCCTGTGCTCCACAACAAGAGAAGCCACCGCAATGAGAAGCCCGCACACTGCAATGAAGAGTAGCCCCTGCTTGCTGTGACTAGAGGAAGCCCGTGCACAGCAACGAAGACCCAATGCAGCCAAAAATAAATACATAAAACAAAGAAATTTAAAAAAAAAGAAGAAGGAACCACAACGACACAGGTAGGAGGGGTGGACTCACGATATAATTAAATCTCATTCCCTCTGTGTGGGCAACTCACAAACTGGAGAATAATAATATTGCAGAGGTTCTTCAATGGAAGTGAGAGTTCTGAGCCCCATGTCAAGCTCCCCGTGTCAGGTTCAGCACCAGGAAGAGGAGCCCCCAGAGCATTTGGCTTTGAAGGCCAGGGGGGCTTAATTGCAGGAGCCCCACAGGACTGGGGGAAATAGAGACTTCACTCTTAAAGGGGGCATGCAAAATCCCATATGCACTGGGACCCCGGGCTAGGTAATTTGATAGAAGCCTGGGCCAGACCTACCTGCTGGTCTTGGAGAGTTTTCTAGAGAGGCAGGGAGCAGCTATGGCTCACCCTGGGGGCATAGACACTGGTGGCAGACATACTGGGGGACACTCAAACACCTGAACACTGCTGTTGGTGGCTACCATCTTGGTTCATTAATGCCAAGACCTGGCCCCACCCAACAGCCTATAGGCACAAGTGCTGGGACACCTCAGGCCAAATAACTAACTGGGTGGGGACACAGCACTAACCATCAGCAGATAGGCTGCCTAAAGACTTCCTGAGCCCACAGCCATCTCTAGAAATACCCTTAGACATGACCCTGCCCACCAGTGGGCCAAGATCCAACTCCACCCACCAGTGGGCAGGCACTGGCCTTCCTACCAGCAAGCCTGCACTAGCCTCTAGACCAGCTTCACTCAGAGGGCAGACACCAGCAGCAGAAAACTATGATCCCACAGCCTGCAGACTGAGCCTACCAGCAGCAAGCCAGAGCCTACCCTGGAACCAGCTGAACCCCGGCCCTGCCCATTAGCAGGTCAGTGCAATCTCTGGAACATCCTGGACCCCATACACAACTGTGTCAGGAAATTTCCCCCTCCCAACAATCTGAAACAAGCTCTGGGATCCCTAGGCCTGCAGCCAGATTCCAGGAACCAGATCTGCCTGCAAGTAGTTTGGCACTAACTGCAGGATCTGGCTTCACCTGCAAGTGGGTGGGCAACCACCCCAGTCTTTTGGACCCTGACTCTGCCCACCACTGAGCCAACACTAGCCCTGGGGCCACCTAGGGTTCTGCAACCAGCTGCCTTGTAACCAGGCACCACTAAACAGCAGCCAACAGCATCCACAGAAGGCAGGGCCTGGCAACCAACTGGACTAGGGGCCAACCAAACCTACCAGACCGCCCACATAGTCAGCCTAACACAACAGAAGGACCCATGCAGCCCTCTTAGGGGGAACCACCAAGCATATAGCTTGGGTAATGAGATGGGAGTGCACTGCTGGGATGCATAGGACATCTCCTATAAAAGGCCACTTCTCCAAGGTTGAGAAACGTGACTAATCTACCACATATATAAAATACAAATAGCAACTCAGAAAAAATGAGGTGACAGAGGACTATGTTTCAGACAAAGGAATAAGATAAAACCTCAGAAGAAGAACCAAGTGAAGTGGAGATAGGCAATCTACCTGAGAAAGAGTTCAGAGTAATGGGCCCACAGAGCCTACATAGGGAGCACTCCGAGAGCATATAGCTCTGGTGACCAGAGGGGAGTGCACTGCTGAAATGCATAGGACATCTCCTACAAATGGCCACTCATCAAGATTGGGAAAAGTAACCAACCTATAGAAATAAAAACAGAGAATTAGGCAAAATGAGGCAACAGAGAAATATGTTCCAAACAAAGGAATAAGATAAAACCCCAGAAGAAGAACTAAGAGAAATGGAGCTAGGTAATCAACACAATAAAAAGTTCAAAAGTACTGATCATAAAGATGTTCGAGGGACTTCCCTGGTGGTCCAGTGGTTAAAACTCCACACTTCCACTGCAAAGTGCGCATGTTCAATCCCTAGTCAGGGAACTAAGATCCCACATGCTGCATGGCATAGGCAAAAAAACAAAAAAACAAAAAAACAGAAAGATGCTCAAAGAACTTGGGAGAAGAATAAACAAATACAGTGAGAAGTTTAACAAAAAGGAAAAATAAAGAAAGATGAAATGGAGCTTAAGAATACAATAAGTGAAATAAAAACTACACTAGAAAGAATGAACAGTAGATTAGATGATACAGAGGAATGGATCAACAAACTAAAAGAGAGAGTAGTTGAAATCACTCGAACTGAACAGAAAAAAAGAAAAATGAATAAAAAGAGATGACGACAGCTTAAGAGACCTCTGGTACAATATCAGGCATACTAACATTCATATTATAGGGGTCCCAGAAGGAGAAGAGAGAGAAAGGGGCAGATAACATATTTGAAGACATAACAGCTGAAAACTTCCCTAACCTGGGAAAGGAAACAGACGTTCGGGTCCAGAAATCACAGAGTCCCAAACAGGATCAACTGACAGAGGACCATACTAAGATACATTGTAATTAAAACGGCAGAAATTAAAGAGAGAATATTAAAAATAGCAAGAGAAAAAACAACAAATTACATACAAGGGAACTCCCCTAAGACTATCAACTGACTTTTCAGCAGAAACTCTGCAGGCCAGAAGGGAGTGATATGATATATTTAAAGTGATGAAACAAAAAACCTATGACCAAGAATACTCTACCCCTCAAGGCTATCATTCAGATTTGAAAGGGAGATCAAAAGTTTTACAAACAAGCAAAAGCTAAAAGAGTTCATCACCTTGAAACAGCCTTACAAGAAATGTTAAAGGAACTTCTCTAAGCAGGAAAGAAAAGGCCACAACTAGAAACATGAAAATTATGAAAGGAAAAATCTCATTGGTAATGACAAATGTACAGTAGTGGTAGTAAATCAATTACTTATAAAGCTAGTAGGAACGTTAAAAGACAAAAGTAGTAAAATCATCTATATCCACAATAAGTAGTTAAGGAATACACAAAACAAAAGGATGTAAAACATGATGTCAAAAACAGTAAACATGAGGACTGGGAGTAAAAATCCCAGGTTTTAAAAATGTGTTTGAACTTGAGAGATTGGCAACTTAAAACAATCAGGTAAATATATAGATTGCTATATATAAACCTCATGGTAACCACAAATCAAAAATCTATAATAATACACACACCAAAAAAAGGGGAAGAAATCCAAACATAACTCTAAAGATAGTCATCAAATCACAAGGAAAGAGAGCAAAAGAAGAAGAAAGGAACAAAAAAGAACTACAAAAATAACCCCCGTACAATTAACAAAATTGCAATAAGTACATACCTATCAATAATCACTTTACATGTAAATGGACTAAATGCTCCAATCAAAAGGCAGAGTGGGGCTTCCCTGGTGGCGCAGTGGTTGAGAATCTGCCTGCCAATGCAGGGGACACAGGTTCGAGCCCTGGTCTGGGAAGATCCCACATGCCGTGGAGCAACTAGGTCCATGAGCCACAATTACTGAGCCTGCGTGTCTGGAGCCTGTGCTCTGCAACAAGAGAGGCCGCGAAAGTGAGAGGCCTGCGCACCGCGATGAAGAGTGGCCCCCACTTGCCGTAACTAGAGAAAGCCCTCGCACAGAAACAAAGACCCAACACAGCCATAAATAAATAAATAAATTAATTAAATTTAAAAATAAAAGAGTGGCTGAATAGATACAAAACAAGACGCAAATATATGCTCTCTACAAGAGATCTAAAGACACACACGAACTGAAAGTGAGGGAATGAAAAAAGCTATTTCATGCAAATGGAAACAAAAAGGAAGCCAGGGTGTAGCAATACTTATTTCAGACAAGATAGATCATAACAAGAGACAAAGAAGGGCATTACAGAATGATAAGGGGATCAATCTAAGAAGAAAATATGATAATTTTAAATATATATGCACCCAACATAAGAGTACCTAAATACATAAACCAAATATTAACAGACATAAAAAGAGAAATTGACAATAACACAGTAATAATGGGGGAATTTAAAACCCTGCTTACATCAATGGACAGATCATCTAGATAAAAAATCAATAAGGAAACACTGACCTAAAACAGCACATTAGACAAAGTGAACTTAACAAGTATACATAGAACATTCCATCCAAAAGCAGCAGAATACACATTCTTTTCAAGTGTCCATGTAATGTTCTCCAGGATAGGTCATATTGTAGGCCACAAAACAAGTCTCAGTAAGTTTAAAAAGATTGACATCCTATCAAGCAACTTTTCTGACCACAACACTGTGAGACTAGAAATCAACTTCAAGAAAAAAGACTGCAAAAGACATAAACATGTGGAGGCTAAATAATACGCTACTAAACAACCAACTTGTCACTGAAGAAACTGAAGATGACACAAACTGATGGAAAGATATATCATGCTCATGGATTGGGAGAATTAATATTGTTAAAAATGACCATACTACCCAAGGCAATCTACAGATTCAATGCAATCCCTATCAAAATACTAATGGCATTTTTCACAGAACTAGAACAAATAATTTAAAAAAATTTCTGGAAACACAAAAGACTCCAAATAGCCAAAACAATATTGAGAAAGAAGAACAAAGCTGGAGAGATCACAATCTCTGGTTTTAAACTATACTACAAAGCTCCAGTAATCCAAACAGCATGGTACTGGCACAAAAACAGACATATAAATTAGTAGAAAAGAAAAGACAGCCCAGAAATGAACCCACAGTTATATGGGCAATTAATCTACAACAAAGGAGGAAAGAATATACAATGGGGAAAAGACAGTTTCTTCAATAAATGGTGTTGGGAAAATTGGTCAGTTACATGCAAAAGAAGCAAACTGGACAACTCACACCATGCACAAAAATAAACTCAAATGCATTAAAGATATAAATGTAAGACCTGTAACCATAAAACTTCTAAAAGTGGGCTTCCCTGGTGGCGCAGTGGTTGAGAGTCTGCCTGCCAATGCAGGGGACACGGGTTCGGGCCCTGGTCTGGGAAGATCCCACATGCCGCTGAGCGGCTGGGCCCGTGGGCCACAGCTACTGAGCCTGCGCGTCTGGAGCCTGTGCTCCGCAACAGGAGAGGCCGCAATAATGAGAGGCCCACGCACCGCGATGAAGAGTGGCCCCCACTTGCCGCAACTAGAGAAAGCCCTCGCACAGAAACGAAGACCCAACACAGCCATAAATA
This sequence comes from Balaenoptera physalus, assembly GCF_965194825.1. Taxonomy (NCBI): domain Eukaryota; kingdom Metazoa; phylum Chordata; class Mammalia; order Artiodactyla; family Balaenopteridae; genus Balaenoptera; species Balaenoptera physalus. The sequence continues at coordinate 72,151 of NW_028124727.1, forward strand.
AATAAATAAATAAATAAAGTGTATAACTTTAAAAAAAAAAAACTTCTAAAAGAAAAAGTAAGAAGTATACTCTTTGACATTGGTCTTAGTAATATTGTTTTTGAATATGTCTCCACAGGCAAGGGAAACAAAAGCAAAAATAAACAAATGGGACTACATCAAATTAAAAACTTTTCACATAAGGAAACTATCAACTAAATGAAAAGGCCGCCTACTAAATGGGAGAAGATACTTGCAAATGACATACAGTAAGTCCCCTACATACAAGCCTTCAAGTTTTGAACTTTCAAAGGTGTGAATGTGCGTTCCATCAACATCAGGCATGAGTGAAACTGCAGCTTGCCCTCAGTCTTCTACTGCTGACGATCCTTCAGCTCTACCCTCTCCCACCTCCTCCCCCTCTTCCAGTCAGTAACTCTTCTTGCCTGTTCCCTCGATGCCAGCTGTTGTACTGTACTACTGTACTTTTCAAGGAAACATACTGTAAGATTAAAAATGTTTTCTTTATTTTTTTTGTTTGTTTTTTATGTATTATTTGTGTGAAAGGTACTATAAACCTATTATAGTACAGTACTATATAGCCGATTGTGTTAGTTGGGTACCTAGGCTAATTTTGCTGGACTTACGAACAAATTGGGCTTATGAATGCACTCTCAGAAAGGAACTTGTTTGTAAGCAGGGGACTTACTGTAGCTGATAAGGGGTTGATATCCAAAATATACAAAGAATTCATACAACTCAACATCAAAAAAACAACCCAATTAAAAAATGGACAGAGGATCTGAATAGACATTTTTCCAAAGAAAATATGCAGATGGCCAACAGACACATGAAAAGATGCTCAACATCACTAATCATCAGGGAAATGCAAACCAAAATCACAATGAAATATCCCCTTTATATCTGTCAGAATGACTATTATCAGAAAGACAACAAGTAACAAGTATTGGCAAGGATTGGAAAAAAGAACCCTTGTGCACTGTTGGTAGGAATGTAAATTGGTGTAGCCACTATGGAAAACATTATGGAAATTGCTCAAAAAATTAAAAATAGAACTACCATATGATCCAGTAATTCCACTTCTGGATATTTATCCAAAGCAAATAAAAACAGTAATTAGAAAAGATATATGCAACCCTATGTTCATAGCAGCATCATTTACAATAGCTAAGATATGGAAGCAACCTAAGTGCCCATCAACAGATGAATGGATACACACATACACACACACACACACACACACACACACAGTGGAATATTACTCAGCCATAAAAAGAATGAAACCTTGCCATTTGTGATAACATGGATGGTCTAGAGGGTATTATGCTAAGTGAAATAAGTCAGAGAAAGACAAATTATGATATCACTTACATGTGGAATCTAAAAAACAAAACAAATGAACAAACATAACAGAGTCATAGATACAGAGAACAAACATGTCGTTGCCAAGGGGAGGAGTTGAGGGGGAGATAAGACATAGGTGAGGGGGACTGAGGTACACATTTCTAGTTACAAAATAAATGAGTCATGGGTATGAAATGTACAGTGTGGGGAAAATAGTAAACAATTATGTAATATCTTTGTATGGTGACAGATGGTAACTAGACTTATCGTGGTGATCAATTTGAAATGTATAGAAATATTGATTCACTATGTTATATATCAGGAATTAACATAGTGTTGTAGGTCAATTATACTTCAAAAGCAAACAAACAGACTCATGGAAAAAGAGATCAGATTTGTGGTTACTAGAGGCACGGGTGTGGGTGGGGTATTGGGTGAAGGCAGTCAAAAGTTACAAAACTTCCAGTCCTAAGATAAATAAGTACTAGAGATGTAATGTACAACGTGATAAAGATAATTAACACTGCTGTACTATACATATCAAAGTTGTTAAGAGAGTAATCCTAAGAGTTCTCATCATAAGGAAAAAAATGTTTTTTTCCCTATTTCTTTAATTTTGTGTTTATATGAGATGATGGATACTCATTAAACTTACCATGATAATCATTTCATGATGTATGTAAGTCAAATCACTATGCTGGACACCTAAACTTATACAGTACTCTATGTCATTTATATCTCAATACAACTGGAAAAAAATTAAATTCTAAAAAACTTGTTTGTATTAGTCAATATTGTGTAGGTTAGCATTCTCGAAGTGTGGTCTGGGGACATTTTCCGTGGGTCTATGAGGTCAGTTTCAAAATCAATGATTAAATGCTAAAATGTTATTTGCCTTTTTCATTCTCAATCTCTTATGAGTGTATTGTGGAGTTTTCCAGAATGTGATACTGCAGCTCTTTGAATGCAGAAGCAGACCCCAAAATCCAGCTTTATTCTGCTTAGCCAGACATTAAAGAGATTTGTAAAAACTGAAACAGTGCTACTCTTCTCACAGCTATTTTTTTGTTCTAGAAAATATATTTTTCATTAAGATATTACTATGCTAATGTATAATGGATTCATTTACATATTTTTAAAATTTCTCAGTTTTAATATCTAAAACAGTAAATATCAATATATAGAACCCACATAAACAAAAGCCCACTGAGGTCCTGTTTTAAAATGTTGGCTTTATTATTACTTAGGTATGGTTAGGTCAATAGACCAGGAGATGACTGTCACTAAAGGGAAGTCTGTTCCCAAGAGTAGGAGGCCTGCCATGTCACACAGGGCCGCACAGGGCCACCCGGGAAGCACTAGTCAGTCAGAAGGTTGAAGGAGTGAGGGGAAAGCATGGGTGAGAGCCTTATTGTGGTTTTCGCAGAAAGGAACAGGCAAGGCAGGGTAAGCAGGTTTAGGGTTGGCTAGTTTGAATAATTTCAGCAGGCTCTTAGGTGTAGGGGCTGTCCTAGGGTTTCCTGGATCTGGCCCTGAGGTGACCAGGACAGGTGAGCACAGGCATACCTCGGAGATACTGCTGGTTTGGTTCCAGACTATTGCAATAAAGCAAATGGGGCAATAAGGCAAGTCACACGAATTTTTTGGTTTCCAGTACATATAAACATTATGTTTACACTATGCTGTAGTCTATTAAGTGTGCAATAGCATTATGTCTAAGAAAACAATGTACATATCTTAATTAAAAACTAATGCTGCTGGAAAAATGGCACCAATAGACTTGCTCAATGCAGGTTTTTCACAAGTCTTCAATCTGTAAAAAATGCAGTATCTGTGAAGTGCAGTAAAACAACATATCGCTGTATTGGCCCAAAGTATAAGAGCCCTGTGAGAGCTGGGTAAAGGGGGTGGTAATGGGGGCGGAGGGGTATGGTTTTGGATTGGTTAGCTTGCACATGAAAGGTATATTCACAAGGGGGGAGTTTGTCATCTCTAGGAATTAGCTAGTCCTCAAAGGAGCAGTCTCTCCTGCACTAGCAAGGTCCCAGCTGCCAGAGCATTGAGAAGACAGAAAGTAAAGAAACACAGTCAATACAGGTCCTTAATAGTTTTTAAGAGTGTAAAGAGTGTAGAGATGTTCAGAGACCAAAGAGTTTGAGGACTTCTTGGCTAGGTTATGCACAGTAAAAAAGAAGCCCCAAATCTCAACGTCTTACAGCAAAGAGGGTTGTTCGTTGCTCAAGTGAAGTCTTCACACTTCTGATAGGGGGCATACAGTCATCCCTGGGGATCCTTGGGGGATCTGTTCCAGGACCCCCAAAGGATATCAAGCTCTACGGGTGCTCAAGTCCCTTGTATTAAATGGTGTGGTACAGTCGGCCTTCTGTATCCGAGGATATGGAACCCACAGATGCAGAGGGCCTCCTATACAAAGAATAACAGAACATTTTAAAAAAAGTCATAATTTCAGAACAAAAAATCATTTAAATTGAATTACTTTAGTTTAATGAGAAACTCCCTATATTATCCTTATTTGCTCAACTTTTTATCATGAATTAGTGAGATTTCATCACTACTTAGGAAGAGTTCAGGGACTGGTGCTTGGAAATTTCTGACATCTAGGACAATTATGGATGGAAATGACATGAAGGAGAGGAAAGACCTTACCTTGTTTATATGCTGAAAGGACCCAGCAGAGAGGGGGAAGGCTGAACATACTGGAAAAAGAGACACCTGAGAGAACTCCTGGAGGGGGTGCAAGAGCAAAGGAGGGAGCGGTCTGAAAGAGGAGAGAGAGAGGAACCTCTCCTTCGAAAACTGGTTGGATAGGAGGAGAGGCTTCCCTTGAAGATAAGTTAGTTGAGGGAAGGAGGGAAGCTGCAAGAGTCCACCCCTAACGGCACTGATTTTGTCTATGAATCACAGGTGAGTTTACTGCTGGAGGTGAGCGGGGCAGGGAAGGTGGAGGGTTTAGGCCCATTGCAGGGCCTGGTGAAGGGAGCCGACGAAGCACAAACAACAGGAGATGAAGCAGAACCGAAGGCCCAGCTGAGTTTAGACCTTAAACCGTAACAGCATGAAACACACGGCAGCCTACCTTTCCTAACTCAGCTTCCTAACCCTGGCATTGAGTAGAGGTGGGGTTGGGGTGGGTGTAGGGAACTGATGTTTACTGAAAGGCTGTGTAGGGTGATGGTTAAGGGCACGGCCTTTGAAGTCAGCTGGCCTGAGTCAAAATCCTGTCACTTTCCTATTCAGTAAAATGGGGCCAATAATAGTCTTGTGGTGTTGTTTTACGTGGGTAACAGTGGTTTTGTGGAGTTGTTTCGAGGGCTAAATGACTATATATATGCTGTGGATTTTCTTTCCACATCCCTGCTTCTGGGGGTTAAGGGACCCACCTAGGTTTCCTGATTAGGTGAGTGTAGGACTCTTGAAAAGGGACCGTTGGGCTGCACCCCGCAGGCTTGTAAGCCCAGTGTTTGCCCAGCTTGAAGACCGTAGAAGGACCCCAGAATCAGTGACGGAGACATCAATGGTGTTCATGGATAGGAGGATCTTACCTGTGGGAAGCGAGGTCCGGGCGTGACTCCCCACCCTGTGGGGCAGACAGCGGCCGTCTTCACTACCACGGGGAGAGGGAGGTTACCAGTTACAGGGGGAATTGACGTCAGCGTGGCTCATCGGTTACCAGGGAAACCAGCATGGGAGCCTGCCCCTCACCGCCCCTTTGATGAGCCAGCAAGGTGCGGACGTTCTGATCTAATGAGCGTTCCCAGCTGGGCCGGGGCGAGCATGCAGCCATGTACTGAGGAGGGAAGGTCAGTCAGGTGAGTAGGGGTCGGTGAGGCAGGGACTGGTCAGGCAGGGGACGCACAGCGAGCAAGGGAGCCGCCATCGTGGGGGGCTGACCATACAGGGACAACCCAGCTCCTCCGCCCTCCCTGCCCGTTTCCTTTGAGGCCCCTCCTCCGTGGTCCCCATGATCCTTTCTGCTTGTGGTGGGGAACGGAAGGCAGGTATACCTGGTTCTCCCCTGTTTTGTTTCCAAAGTATACTTTGGCATAATCTCTAGGCCCTACTTTCTTCAGGCCTTTAGTTTTATATCTCAGTTACCTGTTTTAGAAGTAAACTACACCCCGCCTCTCATTTGTGTTTTACTCTAATAATCCTAGCCTACCTATTCATCCACTTGCCCTCCAGAGAAGGACCTCTGGATCGCAGGGGGAGGTCACATATGTGGAAGAGGCAAAAGATAAAGGCATAAAAATATGTTTTAGGACATCTCTTCTTACCTACTAACTCCCTTAATTCTCCTGTGGGTAGATGTCTTCATCCCCCGAAAATACCCACCGCCGATGCTCAGAGGGGTCAGTAATGTGGGCAGAGTTACTTACGCAGCTGTTTACTGTCAGAGCAATAAAACAATTCTACGCCTGTGCTCTTCCACTTGGCGCTCTGCCCTGCCTCAAACCAAGGGCTGCACTGGTCCCGTGGCGGCCTGAGGGCTGGAGGCCTCGGAGGACTGGGGTGAGGGAGGCGTAGGTGCTGGTGGGAGACTAAAGAGCCTAGGCGAGAAGAGAAAGAGGGGCTCTATGCGCAGAGAAGCGGGGGCTGATGAACAGGGAGAGAAGGAAGACGCGGAGGAGCTGGAATCGCAGTGAAAGGGATGAGCAGGTGGGGAGGGGAAAGGAGGGATGACTTGTGGAACAATGGGAGGTGAAGCTGACGGTTTTACGGGGTTCACTTCCAGGTGATGACGAGTAGCCACAGGACTACTGAAGAGAAGCTGAACACCACTGGTGTGGAGGACACGAAGAAGCGTGAGTTCCAGCTGCTTGAGTGAAAGTTGAAAAACAGATCTGATGTCAGAGTCCTTTACAGATGCTTGAGGAGTGAGCTTGTGGTTGAAAACAGAGCAGGCAGGGGCCCGGGTAGCAGAGGCCCGGAGCTGGTGCAAGGCACGAGCCTCCCGGGAAGAGGGGCTGCAGAGGTAGAAAGAACCCTGGTTTTTAACTGTAGCACGTGGCAGTTCTCATCCATGACTCTGCATGGTCCTCCCAGCAATCCCATGAGATGCATACGGGGCAGGAAATAGACCTTCTCCGCGAAAACCAGCTGCGAAGCATCGGCACTGGGACGCAGACCACGTCTCCTGACTTGATCCACGCTGTCTGTAGTTTCCCATGAGAGTCCTGATCCTCTGCGTACTATTCACAGTAGGAGATCAACCTCTTAGAGAGAAAACTTATAGTCTCTACATAGAAATGAAAGAACTTTTCTCTAAGTTTTCTTCACCCCAGACTCTATGTTAAAAATCTTCAGGCTGTAAATTGTGAGAAAGAGCTGTTGGACTGTCAGGAATTGGTGCAGGTGAGGTTCTTATGGTGCCATCTAGTGTCCGTGATTGGACTTACAAAACTTTGGCTATAAGTATTCTGAAAAATAATTTATTTAAGGAAATAGCAAGTAACTGATTAATTTTGCAAAAGAATAGACATTAAAACACCTAATATTTTCCTCTCCCTGCCGGGAAGATTTATTAACCTGCCCTCTTGATCACCCCGAGAGTTAGACCAATGCAGTGAATTACTTCATTGCATAACACAGAAATTATGACCTAGTGAAGTCCAAGGTTACCTTATTTTCTTTTCACTATACCAGTTCATCCAAGACCTTAAAGATCATGAAGCTTGGTGCTAGAAGTGTCTGAGGCATTCAGGTCTTCATTCAGTAGAATGAGGTATACAGCAGTGCTTCACAAACTATAAAATGTTAAGCAGAAGTATTATATAGAGCTATTATTTCACACATACGATTCCATACCCTTGACACACCTCCCTTCTAAGCCTCATAACATATTTATAAGATAAGAGTTGCTATCTAGACTTTACATCTGAAGAAGCTGAGGCTCAGAGATGTTATATGACTTGCCCAAGGTCATAGAGCTAGTTTTCTCTTTGCTGTACTACATTGCCACTATGACACTGATATAAGGAATTAATATGAATTTATTCAGCAGAAATTTATTAATGCTCACTAGTACCATCCGTTGGGTTAGGAACAAGGTATATAAAGATTTATGACTGTTGGGAACTGAATGTTTGTGTCCAACTAAAATTCGTATGTTGAAGCCCTAGCCCCTAATATGACATATTTGGAGGTAGGGGCTTTGTGGAAGTAAAGTTAAATGAGGTTATAAGGGTAGGGTCCTGATCCAATAGGATTACGTCCTTAAGGATAGGAAGAGAGACCAGATCCAGATCTTGCTTTCTCTCGGCAGGCACATGCAGCAAGAAGGCAGCTGTCTGCAAGCCAGGAACAGAACTCTCAACAGAACCTGACCATGCTGGCACCCTATCTCACTTTCAGCTCCAGAATTGGGAGAAAATTAATTTCTGTTGTTTAAACCACCCAGTGTATGGTATTTTGTTACGGCAGCCCAGCCCAAGCCAACTAAAACAATGAATATCTACTCCCCCTAAGCTGCTTCCAGCTTTGTTAGGGAAGTCAGTTGTTAGATAAATCACAACCCAACTTGCTGAGATAGATGTATGGACACCTCATATTTCTAAATGATTGCCTTAGAAAGAATCCTGATGAGACTGGTGGTGACAGGCTACCACAGATGTCAGACAGCTCTAAACTCAAATACATTTAAGAGATGACCTCTTACTTAGAGGTACCTTGTCATTAATAAACATGGACTTTCTCTCAGAACCCCGTGTGCCCTCTTTGCGTAGGAGATGGGATGGAGTTGCGGAGCCAGTGACTAAATGTGGCTTTGGGTTCTGGTTCAGGAACAGAACCTGTGGTCCTCAGCTGCTACATCTATCAGATGAGATGGTTTTGACTAGCTGCCATCTGAGGCAGTCATCTGAATCTTTTTGCTCACTTTGTCCCTAGAAGAGTTTTGAAAAACTGTGAAACTGTTTCCACTTTTGAAAGTTGACATCTAAAATTTTCCATTAGAAATGTAGTTTTAAAGAATGTCATTTCCATTATACTATAAATGTTGACATTTTAAAATAAAATCATCACATGACTCTTATGTTTCCAGTACCATCAAAATAACATATTTATTAGAAATTCACTATCATTCATAAAAAAGACTGCCTTTCACATCATTCCTTTTTCTCAATGAAATATTATTTTCACTCCATTCTCCATTCCCAGAATTTTATGTAATGCAGTGTATTTTTATGTTTGAAAGTCTTTTAAAATTAAAATTAAAAATTAAAATTACCTGAAAGTTTTATTATCATAATTATCAGTAGTTAAAATTTGAAACCATATATGATAAATTTTGATAATAATTACACATAATTAGTAAAATTTTATTGGATACATCTCTCAAAATCTATTGATGAATGTTATTTATTGTTAGAAAGAGATACAATTTAATCTAGATTCAATTCCTATTTTGGGGTTTTACAGATATAAGCACTCAGAGACACTGTTCTCATAAATAGATGAAAATAGTTTTATTATAGTAAAGTCATTCAATTATTTCAACTTCTGAATTGCATGCCAAAAGTATCTCACAGTAATCTCTCATTAAATGTTATTTTAAATCATCAACTTTAGGTTCTCCATCAAATTTGTTGAAAGCAAAGAATTAGAAACCCCCTGAATTACAAAAGGATTGATTATCCAGTCTTTACAGTCAATCTGGGACTACTATAGGACAATCATCTCACTTATAAACACTAATTCTAAGGAAGAGTGCTAAGTAAGGCAGAGAGCCTTGCATGTCACCTGGATGACCTAAGATGCTACCAATGTTTCTTACCTATACTCTGCTTGGTTCTCTCAACACTCTCCCTCAGGAGCAATGCTTTCTTTGAGTAAAATTATCATCACTCTTATAACCACACTCTACATTATATCTGAATGAACATATTGGCCAAACTGCTCCACTGAATACCAAAATACCCACTCTTAAAGAGAAGAAAAGGAAAGACACAAAGCCTGAATGCAAATTTTTGATGCCTTATTTTGGAGACTTCTCTGAAAGCAGAAGTGCCATCCATTAGAAATACAATGTGAGCCATATATGTAATTTAAAATTTGTTTGAAAAGCAAAAAGAAGCAGGTGAAATTAATGTTATATGTAATGCAATATTTCCAAAATATAATCATTTCAACATTCAGTCAATATAAAAAGTTAAAAATGAGGTAGTTTTACATTTTTTTTTTTTTTGGTACTATTCCTTGTAGTATTTTATACAAGCAGCAAATCTTAATTCATACCAGCTACACTTCAGGTGCTCAATATCCACATGTGACTAGTGACTATTGTATTGGGCAACACAGCCCTTGAGAGACACACTGTAGTAAGATTTGGGATGGATAAGAGAGCAGTCTTTTGTTTTTGTAAAGTAAGAATATGGTGAACATAAGCGAAGTGGTCAGAAAGGAAAATAGTCCTATCCATGCCCTCGTACAGCTGTGAAAGGTATCTTTCACCCCAGGGCCTATGCTGCACAGCTGTATGAAGTGGCCCTGGTGTACCTCAAGAGATAGAGGTACCCCACTTTGAAGATCATTATTTTAAGGTGAATTCTAGCTGCCAGGGTCTTTGGAAAATAATGCAATGATAATGAAATTATGCCGCCTTATCTTCTGGAGAAGACCTAGTCAACTATCCTCTAAAATTCTGGAGCAAGTAAAAAGAAAAAATTCATGAGACAATGATTAGCAAAAGATCTAGAAAGCCCTTGTTACTTTGTCAGCAATATCCTGGTATGACTTTTTTAAGTCATACCAAGTATGGTTGACAACCTACCTTATTGCAAGTAGAGAGTTTTTGGTAATAGTAGGGTGATGTTTTCTCCTCTGACTTTGATGGAGACAAGATGAGGTTATATGAAAATCATCAACCTAACATCAGATTACTCTAGGAGGTGAAGATTTCCTATGTTAGGGCACAGAAATGACTAAGAATCTCTTCCTTACCTCTATTTTCTTAGGAAACTTCTACAATTTGTCCCTCTAGCTCTTTCTAAATTCCAGTGTACAGTATGAATGTTGGGCTTCCTTTCCAAAGGAACCCAGATGCTTGTCCTAAAAGGTAAGTATAAAGAAGTACTCTATGATACTGTCTTAGTTGGCTTGGGCTGCCATGACAAAATACCATAGACTGGGTGGCTTAAACAACAGAAATTTATTTTCTCACAGTTCTGGAGATTGGGAAGTACAAGATCAAGGTGCTACCTGATTTGGTTTCTGCTGAGAGCTTTCTTCCTGGCTCTCAGATGGCTGCCTTCTGTGTCCTCCATGGTGGAGAGAGAAGTCTGGTGTCTCTTCCTTTTCTTATAAGGACACCAACCCTGTCAGATTAGGGCCCCACCTTTATGACCTCATTTAACCTTCATCACCTCCTCACAGGTCCTATCTCTAAATGTCTTAGTGAATTCAAGCTGCTGTAACAAACTACCATACACTGGATGGCTTAAACAACAGAAATTTATTTCTTACAGTTCTGGAGACTGGAAGTTCAAGAGCAGGGTGCCAGTACGGTTGAGTTCTGGTAAGGAAAGTTTTCTGATTTGTAGACTGCTGACTTCTCCTTATATCTGCACCTGGCAGAGAGCAGAGAGGAAGAGCAAACTTACTTGTGACTCTTTTTTAAAAAATTAATAAATGTAATTTATTTTTGGTATTTATAATTTTTTACTGAAATATAATCAACTTACAATGTTTCAGGTGTACAGCAGTGATTCAGTTATATATATATATGTGTATATATATATATATTCTTTTTCAGATTATTTTCCATTATAGGTTACTACAAGATATTGAATATAGTTCCCTGTGCTATACAGTAGTCCTTGTTGTTTATGTATTCTATATATAGTAGTGTGTATCTTTTAATCCCAAATTCCTAATTTATCCATCCCCTCTCCTTTCCCCTTTGGTAAGTGTAAGTCTGTTCTCTGTGTCTGTGAATCCATTTCTGTTTTGTAAATAAGTTCAGTTGTATCATTTTTTAGATTCCATATATAAATGATATCATAGGATATTTGTCTTTCTCTCTCTGACTTACTTCACCTAGTATGATAATCTCTAGGTCCGTGTTGCTACAAACCATATTATTTCATTCTTTTTTATGGCTGAGTAGTATTCCATTGTATAAATATACTACCTCTTCTTCATCCATTCATCTGTCATTGGACATTTAGGTTGCTTCCATGTCTTGGCTATTGTAAATAGTGCTGCTATGAACATTGGGGTGAATGCATTTTTTTGATTTAGAGTTTTCATCTCTTCCAGATATATGCCCAGGAGTGGGATTGCTGGATCACATGGTAACTCTATTTTTAGTTTTTAAGGAACTTCCATACTGTTCTCCACAGTGGCTGCAGTAGTTTATTCCTACCAACAGTGCACAAGGGTTCCCTTTTGTCCACACCCTCTCCAGCATTTATTATTTGTAGACTTTTTGATGATGGCCATTCTGACTGGTGTGAGGTAATACCTCACTGCAGTTTTGATTTGCATTCCTCTAATTATTAGCGATGTTGAGCATCTTTTCATGTGCCTGCTGGCCATCTGTATGTCTTCTTTGGATAAATGTCTGTTTAGGTCTTCTGCCCATTTTTTAAAATAGATTTATTTATTTTTATTTATTTAGTTTTGGCTGTGTTGGGTCTTCGTTGCCGTGTGTGGGCTTTCTCTAGTTGAGGCGAGTGGGGGCTACTCTTCATTGCAGTGCATGTGCTCCTCATTGTGGTGGCTTCTCTTGTTGCAGAGCACGGCTCTAGGTGTGCAGGCTTCAGTATTTGTGGCACTCGGGTTCAGTAGTTGTGGCTCACAGGCTCTAGAGTACAGGTTCAGTAGTTGTGGTACATGGTCTTAGTTGCTCCGCGGCATGTGGGATCTTCCTGGACCAGGGCTTGAACCCATGTCCCCTGCACTGGCAGGCAGATTCTTAACCACTGCATCACTAGGGAAGTCCCTTCTGCCCATTTTTTGATTGGGTTGTTTGTTTTTTGATATTGAGCTGTATGAGCTGTTTGTATATTTTGGAGCTCAATCGCTTGTTGGTTGCATCATTTCCAAATATTTTCTCCCAGTCTGTAGGTTGTCTTTTCATTTTGTTTATGATTTCCTTTGCTGTGAAAAAGCTTTTAAGTTTAATTAGGTCCCATTTGTTTATTTTTGGTTTTGTTTCCATTACTCTAGGAGACAGACCCAAAAATATATTGCTGCGATTTATGTCAAAGAGTGTTATGCTTATATTTTCCTCTAGCAGTTCCTGTACTCCAAAAACTATACGATGAAGATGACACAAACAGATGGAAAGATATACCGTGTTCTTGGATTGGAAGAATCAATATTGTTGAAATGACCATACTACCCAAAGTAATCTAAAGGTTCAATGCAAACCCTATCAATTTACCAATGGTGTTTTTCACATAACTGGAACAAAAAAATTTTAACTGTGTGTGGAAACAGAAAAGAAACTAAAGAGCCAAAACAATCTTGAGAAAGAAGAACAGAGCTGGAGGAATCACGTGCCCTGACTTCAGACTATACTCTAAAGCTACAGTAATCAAAACAGTATGGTACAAAAAAACAGACACATAGATCAATGGAATAGGATAGAAAGCCCAGAAATAAATCCATGCACTTATGGTCAATTAATCTATGACAACGGAGGCAAGAATATACAATGGAGGAAAGACAGTCTCTTCAATAAATGGTGCTGGGAAAACTGGACAGCTACATGTAAAAGAATGAAATCAGAACATTCTCTAACACCATACACAAAAATAACTCAAAATGGATTAAAGACCTAAATGCAAGACCAGATACTCTTGTGACTCTTATAAGGTACTAATCTCATTCATGAGGACTCCACCCTCCTGACTCATTTGATCCTAATTACCTCCCAATGGCCCCACCTCCTAATACCACCGCATTTGAGTATAGGGTTTCAACACATGAATTTTGGGAGGACACAAATATTCAACTCATATCACCAAATATAGTTACATTGGGGGTTAGGGTTTCAACATATAAATTTGGAGGGGCCATGATTCAGTCCATAGCAGATATTAAGGCACTAAGGGTATGGAATTCCATTTTAGAAGCTCTTCAAATAATTTAAGATAATCAGCTGCCTGAATTATTTGTTTAGGATGAAATTCTGTTTAGCTGGAGGCAAAAGACTCATTTAATATTTTCCAGAATTCCAAGTCTTTTTATAACATCATCCTCTGTCGTCTCCTTATGTATGAAATGGTTTGAATTTCATGATAAAATTTCATTATGACACACTTCTCCCAAGAAAAACTCTTGTGGACAATTTTGGGGGTTTTTAGGTAAACTATTACTAGTGCAAGATATTTTTTAATGAACTATTTCTAATTTTTTCCCTGTAAAGTTATTTCTTCTAGTCTCAGAACTGCAAAGACATAGTAGCTCCCACCCCCAAAGTCCTATTTAAAAATAATGAGCATTCTACAATCAAGAGACATGCTGAAAAGGGGGGGGGGTGTCTTTCAAATAAATACACAGGTATTCCTAGAGTAGTTAATTTTTAAGTGAAACTAGTGATACTTCCTGCCAAGCATGAGTATAGTACATGAACCTGTGAAACTAGAATAAACTAAAAAGTACCTGTGACTACTTTAGAAACTGATGTACGGAATACACTTGTAGTCTATTTTTTATAGCTGTGACATTGGGAAATTCCATAGAGTAAAAATATAGGGTGTTTTAACTTTGCTGTAAAATACGAGTTTTTGGTATTGAAGAGGGAGATATGCATCCAACTTGTACTAAGTTCCTTATAGAGAATTTAAAAAATCAATCATTCCAACAAATAAAAACTGTAATGGCTCAGTAGTATTCTTCATGAACAGTTACTGTAAATAAGGGCTGAAGTATTCAAAGAAAAGGAGCTCAGAATCTTTCATGCATTAACTATTCTAGGCAAGACCATTGAAGAAGTAATATCAGTTTGAGATGGTTCAAAATATGTTACCAAGTCTAAGGACTTACACATTATTATATCACAATTTTACTTTTAGTTATCTAATTTAGGAATGTTTGATTCTAAGAAGAAGCTGGAAACTAACTGGAATTGTCTCTAGCAATGTTATTATATAGGCTTTTACTTAGGCTTATAGATTTTTCTGCTATTTTTTATTCATCTTGACATAACAATAGGCTAACTGTAATTATATCACAGTCCATGGGCTTATGTTTCACAACTCCCTCTTAGAAACTCTGATTTAGTTTGTGACTTATTTAGTTTACACACTTGTTCTCTAATAATTTAGTTCTGTAATGCTGGTTAAAAAATTTTTGGACATTCCCAATATGCACATATACATTAAAAATACACACACATACCTCTGTGTTTATGTACTATGTATACTATAAAACACATACACAATAGCAATTTTAAAGGATTAAGGATGAAATAATTAAATTTAAATCTTTCTATTGAAGTACAAAATAAGAACATGATTTGACATTCTTCCTTATTTTGGAAAGTCTTGGTTTATCATTTTGTGACATGGTGATTTGAGTTTGATTTCTTTCTAATATAATAGACTTTGGGGGGGAATAGTTTTAGATTTATAGAAAAATGGATATGATAGTACAGAGCTCCTATATACCCTGTACCCAATTTCTCCTATTACTAATATCTTACATTAGTATGGTATATTTATTACTTAATGAGCCAATTTTGATCCATTATTGTTAACTAAAGTCCATAGTTTATTCATACTTCTTTTGTTTAACCTAATGTCTTTTTCTGTTCCA
>NW_028124726.1:0-87099 GCF_965194825.1 Balaenoptera physalus
GAAGATGCCCTTGAACCTGGAGATTTGGGACCCATGCGATGGGTAGCACGCAGTATTACTTTAAAGGGTCTGCGTTTCTCACCCAACCTCACCAGACCTCTCAGCCCCAAGAGTGTCCACCCTTATGTCTCATCCAGCTGTGGGTCTAGATATGGTCAATCCAGGTTGCATCACAGCCCCTGAACGAATTGTGTAAGAATTTCTCTCTCTTTCCCTGTCTTTGTTTCATGGGTTTTTAAAAGTAATTTATTTTTATAATGGGGTTTAGCTGCTTTTCACGGCTGTGTTTAGGCCGCTTTACACCCACTTGACACACTAACAGAGAGATATCAATACATAGGTTTTAAGATTATTACTAGTCAGATATATTCTTGTGCGGTGAATCGGGCGTGTTGAGTCCAGTTCTCTGAGCAAGGAGTAGGTCTTGTCTATTCCATATTGGGTTTATGGAACGGTATCTGAGCTAATTTGAAACTCTTGTTTTATGTATCACCCCACCTCACCTTTCCCGTTAAGCAGCCATAGTGTGTTTTCTGCATGTGTGACTCTGTTCTGTTTTGTAATTCAGTTCAAGTGTAACGGTTTTTACATTCCCTCTATAAGTGACACCTTATGAGAAGTGTCCTTTTCTGTGTGACTTATTTCACTTAGAATCGTCTTACCTAAATCCACTCATCATGCTGCTACTAGCCTTATGACATTGATTTCATGGCTGAGTGATATTCCATTGTACATAAGGACCACAACTTTTTTATCCATTTTTCGCTTTCCTGGGATATTTAAGGTGGAAGGAAGTGGAGGTCCTTGTCAACAGAGCAGCCCTAAACTTTGGGGTGCTTGTGTCTTGCTGATTTTCAATTTTCCCACTTTATCCCCCCATGCGTGGAAGTGCCCTATGCTCTCTAAGCTGTGTTTTTTAGATGTTTCAGGACACACCGTACACTTCTCCAGAGTGGCTGTTGGCAATTTACATCCCGCCCATCAGTGTAGCAAGGCTCCCATTTCTCCATGGCCTGTCCTGCATTTCTGGTTTTGACACTTTTTTCAGCATGGCCCTTTTGACCGATGGGAAGCGAGACTTCTTTGTAGCGCTGATTTGCCTTTCCAGGTTGCTTGGTTGGCCAAAAAGGGCGTATGCGTTTTTTCCTGAATATATTCAGGAAAAAACGCATACGCCCTTTTTGGCCAAGGGCATCATTGTCAACGTTTTGCCGCTTTTCATGTGCTTTAAAGGCGATTCGAATCTACCTCCTGAAATCTGTTTCCTGCAATTCTGCCTTGATTTCAAATCCTCTTCTTTGCCTTCCCTCAATATATTTGTGGACGAGAGTTATCATTTATAACTCTGCAGGTTTGTGAATTGCAGTGCCCTGAAGCTCCATTTTACAAGTCGGTTTTTTGGGAGCCGGCCGCAAAAGCGCCGGATGGCTTCAGGCCCTGTTCTGGTTCAGGGGGGCAGGCTGAGCCTGTGGTTAATTCTTCTTCCTGATGGGAAAATAGAGTGACCTGTGCCTGTCCCAACACCAAGAGCTAGTCTCTCATTGGTTCCCCGTCTTCCCGTTCATCCTCAGGACAAATTGCAACCTGTACGGAACAGGAGGTTAAAGGTGCTGATGCTCCAAGTAGGGAGATTGCTAGTAAAGTGGCTGGAATGGCGAACCCGAGCACAAGGAGATGAGAAATGAGGTGCGTTTTAGAAACCTTTCCCCATCACACGGTGTACCATCTTCTGGGTTTCTCATGCATGTTTTCGATGTAGGAAGATGCCCTTGAACCTGGAGATTTGGGACCCATGCGATGGGTAGCACGCAGTATTACTTTAAAGGGTCTGCGTTTGCTCACCCAACCTCACCAGACCTCTCAGCCCCAAGAGTGTCCACCCTTATGTCTCATCCAGCTGTGGGTCTAGATATGGTCAATCCAGGTTGCATCACAGCCCCTGAACGAATTGTGTAAGAATTTCTCTCTCTTTCCCTGTCTTTGTTTCATGGGTTTTTAAAAGTAATTTATTTTTATAATGGGGTTTAGCTGCTTTTCACGGCTGTGTTTAGGCCGCTTTACACCCACTTGACACACTAACAGAGAGATATCAATACATAGGTTTTAAGATTATTACTAGTCAGATATATTCTTGTGCGGTGAATCGGGCGTGTTGAGTCCAGTTCTCTGAGCAAGGAGTAGGTCTTGTCTATTCCATATTGGGTTTATGGAACGGTATCTGAGCTAATTTGAAACTCTTGTTTTATGTATCACCCCACCTCACCTTTCCCGTTAAGCAGCCATAGTGTGTTTTCTGCATGTGTGACTCTGTTCTGTTTTGTAATTCAGTTCAAGTGTAACGGTTTTTACATTCCCTCTATAAGTGACACCTTATGAGAAGTGTCCTTTTCTGTGTGACTTATTTCACTTAGAATCGTCTTACCTAAATCCACTCATCATGCTGCTACTAGCCTTATGACATTGATTTCATGGCTGAGTGATATTCCATTGTACATAAGGACCACAGCTTTTTTATCCATTTTTCGCTTTCCTGGGATATTTAAGGTGGAAGGAAGTGGAGGTCCTTGTCAACAGAGCAGCCCTAAACTTTGGGGTGCTTGTGTCTTGCTGATTTTCAATTTTCCCACTTTATCCCCCCATGCGTGGAAGTGCCCTATGCTCTCTAAGCTGTGTTTTTTAGATGTTTCAGGACACACCGTACACTTCTCCAGAGTGGCTGTTGGCAATTTACATCCCGCCCATCAGTGTAGCAAGGCTCCCATTTCTCCATGGCCTGTCCTGCATTTCTGGTTTTGACACTTTTTTCAGCATGGCCCTTTTGACCGATGGGAAGCGAGACTTCTTTGTAGCGCTGATTTGCCTTTCCAGGTTGCTTGGTTGGCCAAAAAGGGCGTATGCGTTTTTTCCTGAATATATTCAGGAAAAAACGCATACGCCCTTTTTGGCCAAGGGCATCATTGTCAACGTTTTGCCGCTTTTCATGTGCTTTAAAGGCGATTCGAATCTACCTCCTGAAATCTGTTTCCTGCAATTCTGCCTTGATTTCAAATCCTCTTCTTTGCCTTCCCTCAATATATTTGTGGACGAGAGTTATCATTTATAACTCTGCAGGTTTGTGAATTGCAGTGCCCTGAAGCTCCATTTTACAAGTCGCTTTTTTGGGAGCCGGCCGCAAAAGCGCAGGATGGCTTCAGGCCCTGTTCTGGTTCAGGGGGGCAGGCTGAGCCTGTGGTTAATTCTTCTTCCTGATGGGAAAATAGAGTGACCTGTGCCTGTCCCAACACCAAGAGCTAGTCTCTCATTGGTTCCCCGTCTTCCCGTTCATCCTCAGGACAAATTGCAACCTGTACGGAACAGGAGGTTAAAGGTGCTGATGCTCCAAGTAGGGAGATTGCTAGTAAAGTGGCTGGAATGGCGAACCCGAGCACAAGGAGATGAGAAATGAGGTGCGTTTTAGAAACCTTTCCCCATCACACGGTGTACCATCTTCTGGGTTTCTCATGCATGTTTTCGATGTAGGAAGATGCCCTTGAACCTGGAGATTTGGGACCCATGCGATGGGTAGCACGCAGTATTACTTTAAAGGGTCTGCGTTTGCTCACCCAACCTCACCAGACCTCTCAGCCCCAAGAGTGTCCACCCTTATGTCTCATCCAGCTGTGGGTCTAGATATGGTCAATCCAGGTTGCATCACAGCCCCTGAACGAATTGTGTAAGAATTTCTCTCTCTTTCCCTGTCTTTGTTTCATGGGTTTTTAAAAGTAATTTATTTTTATAATGGGGTTTAGCTGCTTTTCACGGCTGTGTTTAGGCCGATTTACACCCACTTGACACACTAACAGAGAGATATCAATACATAGGTTTTAAGATTATTACTAGTCAGATATATTCTTGTGCGGTGAATCGGGCGTGTTGAGTCCAGTTCTCTGAGCAAGGAGTAGGTCTTGTCTATTCCATATTGGGTTTATGGAACGGTATCTGAGCTAATTTGAAACTCTTGTTTTATGTATCACCCCACCTCACCTTTCCCGTTAAGCAGCCATAGTGTGTTTTCTGCATGTGTGACTCTGTTCTGTTTTGTAATTCAGTTCAAGTGTAACGGTTTTTACATTCCCTCTATAAGTGACACCTTATGAGAAGTGTCCTTTTCTGTGTGACTTATTTCACTTAGAATCGTCTTACCTAAATCCACTCATCATGCTGCTACTAGCCTTATGACATTGATTTCATGGCTGAGTGATATTCCATTGTACATAAGGACCACAACTTTTTTATCCATTTTTCGCTTTCCTGGGATATTTAAGGTGGAAGGAAGTGGAGGTCCTTGTCAACAGAGCAGCCCTAAACTTTGGGGTGCTTGTGTCTTGCTGATTTTCAATTTTCCCACTTTATCCCCCCATGCGTGGAAGTGCCCTATGCTCTCTAAGCTGTGTTTTTTAGATGTTTCAGGACACACCGTACACTTCTCCAGAGTGGCTGTTGGCAATTTACATCCCGCCCATCAGTGTAGCAAGGCTCCCATTTCTCCATGGCCTGTCCTGCATTTCTGGTTTTGACACTTTTTTCAGCATGGCCCTTTTGACCGATGGGAAGCGAGACTTCTTTGTAGCGCTGATTTGCCTTTCCAGGTTGCTTGGTTGGCCAAAAAGGGCGTATGCGTTTTTTCCTGAATATATTCAGGAAAAAACGCATACGCCCTTTTTGGCCAAGGGCATCATTGTCAACGTTTTGCCGCTTTTCATGTGCTTTAAAGGCGATTCGAATCTACCTCCTGAAATCTGTTTCCTGCAATTCTGCCTTGATTTCAAATCCTCTTCTTTGCCTTCCCTCAATATATTTGTGGACGAGAGTTATCATTTATAACTCTGCAGGTTTGTGAATTGCAGTGCCCTGAAGCTCCATTTTACAAGTCGCTTTTTTGGGAGCCGGCCGCAAAAGCGCAGGATGGCTTCAGGCCCTGTTCTGGTTCAGGGGGGCAGGCTGAGCCTGTGGTTAATTCTTCTTCCTGATGGGAAAATAGAGTGACCTGTGCCTGTCCCAACACCAAGAGCTAGTCTCTCATTGGTTCCCCGTCTTCCCGTTCATCCTCAGGACAAATTGCAACCTGTACGGAACAGGAGGTTAAAGGTGCTGATGCTCCAAGTAGGGAGATTGCTAGTAAAGTGGCTGGAATGGCGAACCCGAGCACAAGGAGATGAGAAATGAGGTGCGTTTTAGAAACGTTTCCCCATCACACGGTGTACCATCTTCTGGGTTTCTCATGCATGTTTTCGATGTAGGAAGATGCCCTTGAACCTGGAGATTTGGGACCCATGCGATGGGTAGCACGCAGTATTACTTTAAAGGGTCTGCGTTTCTCACCCAACCTCACCAGACCTCTCAGCCCCAAGAGTGTCCACCCTTATGTCTCATCCAGCTGTGGGTCTAGATATGGTCAATCCAGGTTGCATCACAGCCCCTGAACGAATTGTGTAAGAATTTCTCTCTCTTTCCCTGTCTTTGTTTCATGGGTTTTTAAAAGTAATTTATTTTTATAATGGGGTTTAGCTGCTTTTCACGGCTGTGTTTATGCCGCTTTACACCCACTTGACACACTAACAGAGAGATATCAATACATAGGTTTTAAGATTATTACTAGTCAGATATATTCTTGTGCGGTGAATCGGGCGTGTTGAGTCCAGTTCTCTGAGCAAGGAGTAGGTTTTGTCTATTCCATATTGGGTTTATGGAACGGTATCTGAGCTAATTTGAAACTCTTGTTTTATGTATCACCCCACCTCACCTTTCCCGTTAAGCAGCCATAGTGTGTTTTCTGCATGTGTGACTCTGTTCTGTTTTGTAATTCAGTTCAAGTGTAACGGTTTTTACATTCCCTCTATAAGTGACACCTTATGAGAAGTGTCCTTTTCTGTGTGACTTATTTCACTTAGAATCGTCTTACCTAAATCCACTCATCATGCTGCTACTAGCCTTATGACATTGATTTCATGGCTGAGTGATATTCCATTGTACATAAGGACCACAACTTTTTTATCCATTTTTCGCTTTCCTGGGATATTTAAGGTGGAAGGAAGTGGAGGTCCTTGTCAACAGAGCAGCCCTAAACTTTGGGGTGCTTGTGTCTTGCTGATTTTCAATTTTCCCACTTTATCCCCCCATGCGTGGAAGTGCCCTATGCTCTCTAAGCTGTGTTTTTTAGATGTTTCAGGACACACCGTACACTTCTCCAGAGTGGCTGTTGGCAATTTACATCCCGCCCATCAGTGTAGCAAGGCTCCCATTTCTCCATGGCCTGTCCTGCATTTCTGGTTTTGACACTTTTTTCAGCATGGCCCTTTTGACCGATGGGAAGCGAGACTTCTTTGTAGCGCTGATTTGCCTTTCCAGGTTGCTTGGTTGGCCAAAAAGGGCGTATGCGTTTTTTCCTGAATATATTCAGGAAAAAACGCATACGCCCTTTTTGGCCAAGGGCATCATTGTCAACGTTTTGCCGCTTTTCATGTGCTTTAAAGGCGATTCGAATCTACCTCCTGAAATCTGTTTCCTGCAATTCTGCCTTGATTTCAAATCCTCTTCTTTGCCTTCCCTCAATATATTTGTGGACGAGAGTTATCATTTATAACTCTGCAGGTTTGTGAATTGCAGTGCCCTGAAGCTCCATTTTACAAGTCGGTTTTTTGGGAGCCGGCCGCAAAAGCGCCGGATGGCTTCAGGCCCTGTTCTGGTTCAGGGGGGCAGGCTGAGCCTGTGGTTAATTCTTCTTCCTGATGGGAAAATAGAGTGACCTGTGCCTGTCCCAACACCAAGAGCTAGTCTCTCATTGGTTCCCCGTCTTCCCGTTCATCCTCAGGACAAATTGCAACCTGTACGGAACAGGAGGTTAAAGGTGCTGATGCTCCAAGTAGGGAGATTGCTAGTAAAGTGGCTGGAATGGCGAACCCGAGCACAAGGAGATGAGAAATGAGGTGCGTTTTAGAAACCTTTCCCCATCACACGGTGTACCATCTTCTGGGTTTCTCATGCATGTTTTCGATGTAGGAAGATGCCCTTGAACCTGGAGATTTGGGACCCATGCGATGGGTAGCACGCAGTATTACTTTAAAGGGTCTGCGTTTGCTCACCCAACCTCACCAGACCTCTCAGCCCCAAGAGTGTCCACCCTTATGTCTCATCCAGCTGTGGGTCTAGATATGGTCAATCCAGGTTGCATCACAGCCCCTGAACGAATTGTGTAAGAATTTCTCTCTCTTTCCCTGTCTTTGTTTCATGGGTTTTTAAAAGTAATTTATTTTTATAATGGGGTTTAGCTGCTTTTCACGGCTGTGTTTATGCCGCTTTACACCCACTTGACACACTAACAGAGAGATATCAATACATAGGTTTTAAGATTATTACTAGTCAGATATATTCTTGTGCGGTGAATCGGGCGTGTTGAGTCCAGTTCTCTGAGCAAGGAGTAGGTCTTGTCTATTACATATTGGGTTTATGGAACGGTATCTGAGCTAATTTGAAACTCTTGTTTTATGTATCACCCCACCTCACCTTTCCCGTTAAGCAGCCATATTGTGTTTTCTGCATGTGTGACTCTGTTCTGTTTTGTAATTCAGTTCAAGTGTAACGGTTTTTACATTCCCTCTATAAGTGACACCTTATGAGAAGTGTCCTTTTCTGTGTGACTTATTTCACTTAGAATCGTCTTACCTAAATCCACTCATCATGCTGCTACTAGCCTTATGACATTGATTTCATGGCTGAGTGATATTCCATTGTACATAAGGACCACAACTTTTTTATCCATTTTTTGCTTTCCTGGGATATTTAAGGTGGAAGGAAGTGGAGGTCCTTGTCAACAGAGCAGCCCTAAACTTTGGGGTGCTTGTGTCTTGCTGATTTTCAATTTTCCCACTTTATCCCCCCATGCGTGGAAGTGCCCTATGCTCTCTAAGCTGTGTTTTTTAGATGTTTCAGGACACACCGTACACTTCTCCAGAGTGGCTGTTGGCAATTTACATCCCGCCCATCAGTGTAGCAAGGCTCCCATTTCTCCATGGCCTGTCCTGCATTTCTGGTTTTGACACTTTTTTCAGCATGGCCCTTTTGACCGATGGGAAGCGAGACTTCTTTGTAGCGCTGATTTGCCTTTCCAGGTTGCTTGGTTGGCCAAAAAGGGCGTATGCGTTTTTTCCTGAATATATTCAGGAAAAAACGCATACGCCCTTTTTGGCCAAGGGCATCATTGTGAACGTTTTGCCGCTTTTCATGTGCTTTAAAGGCGATTCGAATCTACCTCCTGAAATCTGTTTCCTGCAATTCTGCCTTGATTTCAAATCCTCTTCTTTGCCTTCCCTCAATATATTTGTGGACGAGAGTTATCATTTATAACTCTGCAGGTTTGTGAATTGCAGTGCCCTGAAGCTCCATTTTACAAGTCGCTTTTTTGGGAGCCGGCCGCAAAAGCGCAGGATGGCTTCAGGCCCTGTTCTGGTTCAGGGGGGCAGGCTGAGCCTGTGGTTAATTCTTCTTCCTGATGGGAAAATAGAGTGACCTGTGCCTGTCCCAACACCAAGAGCTAGTCTCTCATTGGTTCCCCGTCTTCCCGTTCATCCTCAGGACAAATTGCAACCTGTACGGAACAGGAGGTTAAAGGTGCTGATGCTCCAAGTAGGGAGATTGCTAGTAAAGTGGCTGGAATGGCGAACCCGAGCACAAGGAGATGAGAAATGAGGTGCGTTTTAGAAACGTTTCCCCATCACACGGTGTACCATCTTCTGGGTTTCTCATGCATGTTTTCGATGTAGGAAGATGCCCTTGAACCTGGAGATTTGGGACCCATGCGATGGGTAGCACGCAGTATTACTTTAAAGGGTCTGCGTTTCTCACCCAACCTCACCAGACCTCTCAGCCCCAAGAGTGTCCACCCTTATGTCTCATCCAGCTGTGGGTCTAGATATGGTCAATCCAGGTTGCATCACAGCCCCTGAACGAATTGTGTAAGAATTTCTCTCTCTTTCCCTGTCTTTGTTTCATGGGTTTTTAAAAGTAATTTATTTTTATAATGGGGTTTAGCTGCTTTTCACGGCTGTGTTTAGGCCGCTTTACACCCACTTGACACACTAACAGAGAGATATCAATACATAGGTTTTAAGATTATTACTAGTCAGATATATTCTTGTGCGGTGAATCGGGCGTGTTGAGTCCAGTTCTCTGACCAAGGAGTAGGTCTTGTCTATTCCATATTGGGTTTATGGAACGGTATCTGAGCTAATTTGAAACTCTTGTTTTATGTATCACCCCACCTCACCTTTCCCGTTAAGCAGCCATAGTGTGTTTTCTGCATGTGTGACTCTGTTCTGTTTTGTAATTCAGTTCAAGTGTAACGGTTTTTACATTCCCTCTATAAGTGACACCTTATGAGAAGTGTCCTTTTCTGTGTGACTTATTTCACTTAGAATCGTCTTACCTAAATCCACTCATCATGCTTCTACTAGCCTTATGACATTGATTTCATGGCTGAGTGATATTCCATTGTACATAAGGACCACAACTTTTTTATCCATTTTTCGCTTTCCTGGGATATTTAAGGTGGAAGGAAGTGGAGGTCCTTGTCAACAGAGCAGCCCTAAACTTTGGGGTGCTTGTGTCTTGCTGATTTTCAATTTTCCCACTTTATCCCCCCATGCGTGGAAGTGCCCTATGCTCTCTAAGCTGTGTTTTTTAGATGTTTCAGGACACACCGTACACTTCTCCAGAGTGGCTGTTGGCAATTTACATCCCGCCCATCAGTGTAGCAAGGCTCCCATTTCTCCATGGCCTGTCCTGCATTTCTGGTTTTGACACTTTTTTCAGCATGGCCCTTTTGACCGATGGGAAGCGAGACTTCTTTGTAGCGCTGATTTGCCTTTCCAGGTTGCTTGGTTGGCCAAAAAGGGCGTATGCGTTTTTTCCTGAATATATTCAGGAAAAAACGCATACGCCCTTTTTGGCCAAGGGCATCATTGTCAACGTTTTGCCACTTTTCATGTGCTTTAAAGGCAATTCGAATCTACCTCCTGAAATCTGTTTCCTGCAATTCTGCCTTGATTTCAAATCCTCTTCTTTGCCTTCCCTCAATATATTTGTGGACGAGAGTTATCATTTATAACTCTGCAGGTTTGTGAATTGCAGTGCCCTGAAGCTCCATTTTACAAGTCGGTTTTTAGGGAGCCGGCCGCAAAAGCGCAGGATGGCTTCAGGCCCTGTTCTGGTTCAGGGGGGCAGGCTGAGCCTGTGGTTAATTCTTCTTCCTGATGGGAAAATAGAGTGGCCTGTGCCTGTCCCAACACCAAGAGCTAGTCTCTCATTGGTTCCCCGTCTTCCCGTTCATCCTCAGGACAAATTGCAACCTGTACGGAACAGGAGGTTAAAGGTGCTGATGCTCCAAGTAGGGAGATTGCTAGTAAAGTGGCTGGAATGGCGAACCCGAGCACAAGGAGATGAGAAATGAGGTGCGTTTTAGAAACGTTTCCCCATCACACGGTGTACCATCTTCTGGGTTTCTCATGCATGTTTTCGATGTAGGAAGATGCCCTTGAACCTGGAGATTTGGGACCCATGCGATGGGTAGCACGTAGTATTACTTTAAAGGGTCTGCGTTTGCTCACCCAACCTCACCAAACCTCTCAGCCCCAAGAGTGTCCACCCTTATGTCTCATCCAGCTGTGGGTCTAGATATGGTCAATCCAGGTTGCATCACAGCCCCTGAACGAATTGTGTAAGAATTTCTCTCTCTTTCCCTGTCTTTGTTTCATGGGTTTTTAAAAGTAATTTATTTTTATAATGGGGTTTAGCTGCTTTTCACGGCTGTGTTTAGGCCGCTTTACACCCACTTGACACACTAACAGAGAGATATCAATACATAGGTTTTAAGATTATTACTAGTCAGATATATTCTTGTGCGGTGAATCGGGCGTGTTGAGTCCAGTTCTCTGAGCAAGGAGTAGGTCTTGTCTATTCCATATTGGGTTTATGGAACGGTATCTGAGCTAATTTGAAACTCTTGTTTTATGTATCACCCCACCTCACCTTTCCCGTTAAGCAGCCATAGTGTGTTTTCTGCATGTGTGACTCTGTTCTGTTTTGTAATTCAGTTCAAGTGTAACGGTTTTTACATTCCCTCTATAAGTGACACCTTATGAGAAGTGTCCTTTTCTGTGTGACTTATTTCACTTAGAATCGTCTTACCTAAATCCACTCATCATGCTGCTACTAGCCTTATGACATTGATTTCATGGCTGAGTGATATTCCATTGTACATAAGGACCACAACTTTTTTATCCATTTTTCGCTTTCCTGGGATATTTAAGGTGGAAGGAAGTGGAGGTCCTTGTCAACAGAGCAGCCCTAAACTTTGGGGTGCTTGTGTCTTGCTGATTTTCAATTTTCCCACTTTATCCCCCCATGCGTGGAAGTGCCCTATGCTCTCTAAGCTGTGTTTTTTAGATGTTTCAGGACACACCGTACACTTCTCCAGAGTGGCTGTTGGCAATTTACATCCCGCCCATCAGTGTAGCAAGGCTCCCATTTCTCCATGGCCTGTCCTGCATTTCTGGTTTTGACACTTTTTTCAGCATGGCCCTTTTGACCGATGGGAAGCGAGACTTCTTTGTAGCGCTGATTTGCCTTTCCAGGTTGCTTGGTTGGCCAAAAAGGGCGTATGCGTTTTTTCCTGAATATATTCAGGAAAAAACGCATACGCCCTTTTTGGCCAAGGGCATCATTGTCAACGTTTTGCCGCTTTTCATGTGCTTTAAAGGCGATTCGAATCTACCTCCTGAAATCTGTTTCCTGCAATTCTGCCTTGATTTCAAATCCTCTTCTTTGCCTTCCCTCAATATATTTGTGGACGAGAGTTATCATTTATAACTCTGCAGGTTTGTGAATTGCAGTGCCCTGAAGCTCCATTTTACAAGTCGCTTTTTTGGGAGCCGGCCGCAAAAGCGCAGGATGGCTTCAGGCCCTGTTCTGGTTCAGGGGGGCAGGCTGAGCCTGTGGTTAATTCTTCTTCCTGATGGGAAAATAGAGTGACCTGTGCCTGTCCCAACACCAAGAGCTAGTCTCTCATTGGTACCCCATCTTCCCGTTCATCCTCAGGACAAATTGCAACCTGTACGGAACAGGAGGTTAAAGGTGCTGATGCTCCAAGTAGGGAGATTGCTAGTAAAGTGGCTGGAATGGCGAACCCGAGCACAAGGAGATGAGAAATGAGGTGCGTTTTAGAAACCTTTCCCCATCACACGGTGTACCATCTTCTGGGTTTCTCATGCATGTTTTCGATGTAGGAAGATGCCCTTGAACCTGGAGATTTGGGACCCATGCGATGGGTAGCACGCAGTATTACTTTAAAGGGTCTGCGTTTGCTCACCCAACCTCACCAGACCTCTCAGCCCCAAGAGTGTCCACCCTTATGTCTCATCCAGCTGTGGGTCTAGATATGGTCAATCCAGGTTGCATCACAGCCCCTGAACGAATTGTGTAAGAATTTCTCTCTCTTTCCCTGTCTTTGTTTCATGGGTTTTTAAAAGTAATTTATTTTTATAATGGGGTTTAGCTGCTTTTCACGGCTGTGTTTATGCCGCTTTACACCCACTTGACACACTAACAGAGAGATATCAATACATAGGTTTTAAGATTATTACTAGTCAGATATATTCTTGTGCGGTGAATCGGGCGTGTTGAGTCCAGTTCTCTGAGCAAGGAGTAGGTCTTGTCTATTCCATATTGGGTTTATGGAACGGTATCTGAGCTAATTTGAAACTCTTGTTTTATGTATCACCCCACCTCACCTTTCCCGTTAAGCAGCCATAGTGTGTTTTCTGCATGTGTGACTCTGTTCTGTTTTGTAATTCAGTTCAAGTGTAACGGTTTTTACATTCCCTCTATAAGTGACACCTTATGAGAAGTGTCCTTTTCTGTGTGACTTATTTCACTTAGAATCGTCTTACCTAAATCCACTCATCATGCTGCTACTAGCCTTATGACATTGATTTCATGGCTGAGTGATATTCCATTGTACATAAGGACCACAACTTTTTTATCCATTTTTCGCTTTCCTGGGATATTTAAGGTGGAAGGAAGTGGAGGTCCTTGTCAACAGAGCAGCCCTAAACTTTGGGGTGCTTGTGTCTTGCTGATTTTCAATTTTCCCACTTTATCCCCCCATGCGTGGAAGTGCCCTATGCTCTCTAAGCTGTGTTTTTTAGATGTTTCAGGACACACCGTACACTTCTCCAGAGTGGCTGTTGGCAATTTACATCCCGCCCATCAGTGTAGCAAGGCTCCCATTTCTCCATGGCCTGTCCTGCATTTCTGGTTTTGACACTTTTTTCAGCATGGCCCTTTTGACCGATGGGAAGCGAGACTTCTTTGTAGCGCTGATTTGCCTTTCCAGGTTGCTTGGTTGGCCAAAAAGGGCGTATGCGTTTTTTCCTGAATATATTCAGGAAAAAACGCATACGCCCTTTTTGGCCAAGGGCATCATTGTCAACGTTTTGCCGCTTTTCATGTGCTTTAAAGGCGATTCGAATCTACCTCCTGAAATCTGTTTCCTGCAATTCTGCCTTGATTTCAAATCCTCTTCTTTGCCTTCCCTCAATATATTTGTGGACGAGAGTTATCATTTATAACTCTGCAGGTTTGTGAATTGCAGTGCCCTGAAGCTCCATTTTACAAGTCGCTTTTTTGGGAGCCGGCCGCAAAAGCGCAGGATGGCTTCAGGCCCTGTTCTGGTTCAGGGGGGCAGGCTGAGCCTGTGGTTAATTCTTCTTCCTGATGGGAAAATAGAGTGACCTGTGCCTGTCCCAACACCAAGAGCTAGTCTCTCATTGGTACCCCATCTTCCCGTTCATCCTCAGGACAAATTGCAACCTGTACGGAACAGGAGGTTAAAGGTGCTGATGCTCCAAGTAGGGAGATTGCTAGTAAAGTGGCTGGAATGGCGAACCCGAGCACAAGGAGATGAGAAATGAGGTGCGTTTTAGAAACCTTTCCCCATCACACGGTGTACCATCTTCTGGGTTTCTCATGCATGTTTTCGATGTAGGAAGATGCCCTTGAACCTGGAGATTTGGGACCCATGCGATGGGTAGCACGCAGTATTACTTTAAAGGGTCTGCGTTTGCTCACCCAACCTCACCAGACCTCTCAGCCCCAAGAGTGTCCACCCTTATGTCTCATCCAGCTGTGGGTCTAGATATGGTCAATCCAGGTTGCATCACAGCCCCTGAACGAATTGTGTAAGAATTTCTCTCTCTTTCCCTGTCTTTGTTTCATGGGTTTTTAAAAGTAATTTATTTTTATAATGGGGTTTAGCTGCTTTTCACGGCTGTGTTTATGCCGCTTTACACCCACTTGACACACTAACAGAGAGATATCAATACATAGGTTTTAAGATTATTACTAGTCAGATATATTCTTGTGCGGTGAATCGGGCGTGTTGAGTCCAGTTCTCTGAGCAAGGAGTAGGTCTTGTCTATTCCATATTGGGTTTATGGAACGGTATCTGAGCTAATTTGAAACTCTTGTTTTATGTATCACCCCACCTCACCTTTCCCGTTAAGCAGCCATAGTGTGTTTTCTGCATGTGTGACTCTGTTCTGTTTTGTAATTCAGTTCAAGTGTAACGGTTTTTACATTCCCTCTATAAGTGACACCTTATGAGAAGTGTCCTTTTCTGTGTGACTTATTTCACTTAGAATCGTCTTACCTAAATCCACTCATCATGCTGCTACTAGCCTTATGACATTGATTTCATGGCTGAGTGATATTCCATTGTACATAAGGACCACAACTTTTTTATCCATTTTTCGCTTTCCTGGGATATTTAAGGTGGAAGGAAGTGGAGGTCCTTGTCAACAGAGCAGCCCTAAACTTTGGGGTGCTTGTGTCTTGCTGATTTTCAATTTTCCCACTTTATCCCCCCATGCGTGGAAGTGCCCTATGCTCTCTAAGCTGTGTTTTTTAGATGTTTCAGGACACACCGTACACTTCTCCAGAGTGGCTGTTGGCAATTTACATCCCGCCCATCAGTGTAGCAAGGCTCCCATTTCTCCATGGCCTGTCCTGCATTTCTGGTTTTGACACTTTTTTCAGCATGGCCCTTTTGACCGATGGGAAGCGAGACTTCTTTGTAGCGCTGATTTGCCTTTCCAGGTTGCTTGGTTGGCCAAAAAGGGCGTATGCGTTTTTTCCTGAATATATTCAGGAAAAAACGCATACGCCCTTTTTGGCCAAGGGCATAATTGTCAACGTTTTGCCGCTTTTCATGTGCTTTAAAGGCGATTCGAATCTACCTCCTGAAATCTGTTTCCTGCAATACTGCCTTGATTTCAAATCCTCTTCTTTGCCTTCCCTCAATATATTTGTGGACGAGAGTTATCATTTATAACTCTGCAGGTTTGTGAATTGCAGTGCCCTGAAGCTCCATTTTACCAGTCGCTTTTTTGGGAGCCAGCCGCAAAAGCGCAGGATGGCTTCAGGCCCTGTTCTGGTTCAGGGGGGCAGGCTGAGCCTGTGGTTAATTCTTCTTCCTGATGGGAAAATAGAGTGACCTGTGCCTGTCCCAACACCAAGAGCTAGTCTCTCATTGGTACCCCATCTTCCCGTTCATCCTCAGGACAAATTGCAACCTGTACGGAACAGGAGGTTAAAGGTGCTGATGCTCCAAGTAGGGAGATTGCTAGTAAAGTGGCTGGAATGGCGAACCCGAGCACAAGGAGATGAGAAATGAGGTGCGTTTTAGAAACCTTTCCCCATCACACGGTGTACCATCTTCTGGGTTTCTCATGCATGTTTTCGATGTAGGAAGATGCCCTTGAACCTGGAGATTTGGGACCCATGCGATGGGTAGCACGCAGTATTACTTTAAAGGGTCTGCGTTTGCTCACCCAACCTCACCAGACCTCTCAGCCCCAAGAGTGTCCACCCTTATGTCTCATCCAGCTGTGGGTCTAGATATGGTCAATCCAGGTTGCATCACAGCCCCTGAACGAATTGTGTAAGAATTTCTCTCTCTTTCCCTGTCTTTGTTTCATGGGTTTTTAAAAGTAATTTATTTTTATAATGGGGTTTAGCTGCTTTTCACGGCTGTGTTTAGGCCGCTTTACACCCACTTGACACACTAACAGAGAGATATCAATACATAGGTTTTAAGATTATTTCTA
Organism: Balaenoptera physalus; assembly: GCF_965194825.1. Classification (NCBI taxonomy): domain Eukaryota; kingdom Metazoa; phylum Chordata; class Mammalia; order Artiodactyla; family Balaenopteridae; genus Balaenoptera; species Balaenoptera physalus. The sequence goes on from NW_028124726.1 coordinate 16,197, forward strand.
GTCAGATATATTCTTGTGCGGTCAATCGGGCGTGTTGAGTCCAGTTCTCTGAGCAAGGAGTAGGTCTTGTCTATTCCATATTGGGTTTATGGAACGGTATCTGAGCTAATTTGAAACTCTTGTTTTATGTATCACCCCACCTCACCTTTCCCGTTAAGCAGCCATAGTGTGTTTTCTGCATGTGTGACTCTGTTCTGTTTTGTAATTCAGTTCAAGTGTAACGGTTTTTACATTCCCTCTATAAGTGACACCTTATGAGAAGTGTCCTTTTCTGTGTGACTTATTTCACTTAGAATCGTCTTACCTAAATCCACTCATCATGCTGCTACTAGCCTTATGACATTGATTTCATGGCTGAGTGATATTCCATTGTACATAAGGACCACAACTTTTTTATCCATTTTTCGCTTTCCTGGGATATTTAAGGTGGAAGGAAGTGGAGGTCCTTGTCAACAGAGCAGCCCTAAACTTTGGGGTGCTTGTGTCTTGCTGATTTTCAATTTTCCCACTTTATCCCCCCATGCGTGGAAGTGCCCTATGCTCTCTAAGCTGTGTTTTTTAGATGTTTCAGGACACACCGTACACTTCTCCAGAGTGGCTGTTGGCAATTTACATCCCGCCCATCAGTGTAGCAAGGCTCCCATTTCTCCATGGCCTGTCCTGCATTTCTGGTTTTGACACTTTTTTCAGCATGGCCCTTTTGACCGATGGGAAGCGAGACTTCTTTGTAGCGCTGATTTGCCTTTCCAGGTTGCTTGGTTGGCCAAAAAGGGCGTATGCGTTTTTTCCTGAATATATTCAGGAAAAAACGCATACGCCCTTTTTGGCCAAGGGCATCATTGTCAACGTTTTGCCGCTTTTCATGTGCTTTAAAGGCAATTCGAATCTACCTCCTGAAATCTGTTTCCTGCAATTCTGCCTTGATTTCAAATCCTCTTCTTTGCCTTCCCTCAATATATTTGTGGACGAGAGTTATCATTTATAACTCTGCAGGTTTGTGAATTGCAGTGCCCTGAAGCTCCATTTTACAAGTCGGTTTTTAGGGAGCTGGCCGCAAAAGCGCAGGATGGCTTCAGGCCCTGTTCTGGTTCAGGGGGGCAGGCTGAGCCTGTGGTTAATTCTTCTTCCTGATGGGAAAATAGAGTGGCCTGTGCCTGTCCCAACACCAAGAGCTAGTCTCTCATTGGTTCCCCGTCTTCCCGTTCATCCTCAGGACAAATTGCAACCTGTACGGAACAGGAGGTTAAAGGTGCTGATGCTCCAAGTAGGGAGATTGCTAGTAAAGTGGCTGGAATGGCGAACCCGAGCACAAGGAGATGAGAAATGAGGTGCGTTTTAGAAACATTTCCCCATCACACGGTGTACCATCTTCTGGGTTTCTCATGCATGTTTTCGATGTAGGAAGATGCCCTTGAACCTGGAGATTTGGGACCCATGCGATGGGTAGCACGTAGTATTACTTTAAAGGGTCTGCGTTTGCTCACCCAACCTCACCAAACCTCTCAGCCCCAAGAGTGTCCACCCTTATGTCTCATCCAGCTGTGGGTCTAGATATGGTCAATCCAGGTTGCATCACAGCCCCTGAACGAATTGTGTAAGAATTTCTCTCTCTTTCCCTGTCTTTGTTTCATGGGTTTTTAAAAGTAATTTATTTTTATAATGGGGTTTAGCTGCTTTTCACGGCTGTGTTTATGCCGCTTTACACCCACTTGACACACTAACAGAGAGATATCAATACATAGGTTTTAAGATTATTACTAGTCAGATATATTCTTGTGCGGTGAATCGGGCGTGTTGAGTCCAGTTCTCTGAGCAAGGAGTAGGTCTTGTCTATTCCATATTGGGTTTATGGAACGGTATCTGAGCTAATTTGAAACTCTTGTTTTATGTATCACCCCACCTCACCTTTCCCGTTAAGCAGCCATAGTGTGTTTTCTGCATGTGTGACTCTGTTCTGTTTTGTAATTCAGTTCAAGTGTAACGGTTTTTACATTCCCTCTATAAGTGACACCTTATGAGAAGTGTCCTTTTCTGTGTGACTTATTTCACTTAGAATCGTCTTACCTAAATCCACTCATCATGCTGCTACTAGCCTTATGACATTGATTTCATGGCTGAGTGATATTCCATTGTACATAAGGACCACAACTTTTTTATCCATTTTTCGCTTTCCTGGGATATTTAAGGTGGAAGGAAGTGGAGGTCCTTGTCAACAGAGCAGCCCTAAACTTTGGGGTGCTTGTGTCTTGCTGATTTTCAATTTTCCCACTTTATCCCCCCGTGCGTGGAAGTGCCCTATGCTCTCTAAGCTGTGTTTTTTAGATGTTTCAGGACACACCGTACACTTCTCCAGAGTGGCTGTTGGCAATTTACATCCCGCCCATCAGTGTAGCAAGGCTCCCATTTCTCCATGGCCTGTCCTGCATTTCTGGTTTTGACACTTTTTTCAGCATGGCCCTTTTGACCGATGGGAAGCGAGACTTCTTTGTAGCGCTGATTTGCCTTTCCAGGTTGCTTGGTTGGCCAAAAAGGGCGTATGCGTTTTTTCCTGAATATATTCAGGAAAAAACGCATACGCCCTTTTTGGCCAAGGGCATCATTGTCAACGTTTTGCCGCTTTTCATGTGCTTTAAAGGCAATTCGAATCTACCTCCTGAAATCTGTTTCCTGCAATTCTGCCTTGATTTCAAATCCTCTTCTTTGCCTTCCCTCAATATATTTGTGGACGAGAGTTATCATTTATAACTCTGCAGGTTTGTGAATTGCAGTGCCCTGAAGCTCCATTTTACAAGTCGGTTTTTTGGGAGCCGGCCGCAAAAGCGCAGGATGGCTTCAGGCCCTGTTCTGGTTCAGGGGGGCAGGCTGAGCCTGTGGTTAATTCTTCTTCCTGATGGGAAAATAGAGTGACCTGTGCCTGTCCCAACACCAAGAGCTAGTCTCTCATTGGTACCCCATCTTCCCGTTCATCCTCAGGACAAATTGCAACCTGTACGGAACAGGAGGTTAAAGGTGCTGATGCTCCAAGTAGGGAGATTGCTAGTAAAGTGGCTGGAATGGCGAACCCGAGCACAAGGAGATGAGAAATGAGGTGCGTTTTAGAAACCTTTCCCCATCACACGGTGTACCATCTTCTGGGTTTCTCATGCATGTTTTCGATGTAGGAAGATGCCCTTGAACCTGGAGATTTGGGACCCATGCGATGGGTAGCACGCAGTATTACTTTAAAGGGTCTGCGTTTGCTCACCCAACCTCACCAGACCTCTCAGCCCCAAGAGTGTCCACCCTTATGTCTCATCCAGCTGTGGGTCTAGATATGGTCAATCCAGGTTGCATCACAGCCCCTGAACGAATTGTGTAAGAATTTCTCTCTCTTTCCCTGTCTTTGTTTCATGGGTTTTTAAAAGTAATTTATTTTTATAATGGGGTTTAGCTGCTTTTCACGGCTGTGTTTATGCCGCTTTACACCCACTTGACACACTAACAGAGAGATATCAATACATAGGTTTTAAGATTATTACTAGTCAGATATATTCTTGTGCGGTGAATCGGGCGTGTTGAGTCCAGTTCTCTGAGCAAGGAGTAGGTCTTGTCTATTCCATATTGGGTTTATGGAACGGTATCTGAGCTAATTTGAAACTCTTGTTTTATGTATCACCCCACCTCACCTTTCCCGTTAAGCAGCCATAGTGTGTTTTCTGCATGTGTGACTCTGTTCTGTTTTGTAATTCAGTTCAAGTGTAACGGTTTTTACATTCCCTCTATAAGTGACACCTTATGAGAAGTGTCCTTTTCTGTGTGACTTATTTCACTTAGAATCGTCTTACCTAAATCCACTCATCATGCTGCTACTAGCCTTATGACATTGATTTCATGGCTGAGTGATATTCCATTGTACATAAGGACCACAACTTTTTTATCCATTTTTCGCTTTCCTGGGATATTTAAGGTGGAAGGAAGTGGAGGTCCTTGTCAACAGAGCAGCCCTAAACTTTGGGGTGCTTGTGTCTTGCTGATTTTCAATTTTCCCACTTTATCCCCCCATGCGTGGAAGTGCCCTATGCTCTCTAAGCTGTGTTTTTTAGATGTTTCAGGACACACCGTACACTTCTCCAGAGTGGCTGTTGGCAATTTACATCCCGCCCATCAGTGTAGCAAGGCTCCCATTTCTCCATGGCCTGTCCTGCATTTCTGGTTTTGACACTTTTTTCAGCATGGCCCTTTTGACCGATGGGAAGCGAGACTTCTTTGTAGCGCTGATTTGCCTTTCCAGGTTGCTTGGTTGGCCAAAAAGGGCGTATGCGTTTTTTCCTGAATATATTCAGGAAAAAACGCATACGCCCTTTTTGGCCAAGGGCATCATTGTCAACGTTTTGCCGCTTTTCATGTGCTTTAAAGGCGATTCGAATCTACCTCCTGAAATCTGTTTCCTGCAATACTGCCTTGATTTCAAATCCTCTTCTTTGCCTTCCCTCAATATATTTGTGGACGAGAGTTATCATTTATAACTCTGCAGGTTTGTGAATTGCAGTGCCCTGAAGCTCCATTTTACCAGTCGCTTTTTTGGGAGCCAGCCGCAAAAGCGCAGGATGGCTTCAGGCCCTGTTCTGGTTCAGGGGGGCAGGCTGAGCCTGTGGTTAATTCTTCTTCCTGATGGGAAAATAGAGTGACCTGTGCCTGTCCCAACACCAAGAGCTAGTCTCTCATTGGTACCCCATCTTCTCGTTCATCCTCAGGACAAATTGCAACCTGTACGGAACAGGAGGTTAAAGGTGCTGATGCTCCAAGTAGGGAGATTGCTAGTAAAGTGGCTGGAATGGCGAACCCGAGCACAAGGAGATGAGAAATGAGGTGCGTTTTAGAAACCTTTCCCCATCACATGGTGTACCATCTTCTGGGTTTCTCATGCATGTTTTCGATGTAGGAAGATGCCCTTGAACCTGGAGATTTGGGACCCATGCGATGGGTAGCACGCAGTATTACTTTAAAGGGTCTGCGTTTGCTCACCCAACCTCACCAGACCTCTCAGCCCCAAGAGTGTCCACCCTTATGTCTCATCCAGCTGTGGGTCTAGATATGGTCAATCCAGGTTGCATCACAGCCCCTGAACGAATTGTGTAAGAATTTCTCTCTCTTTCCCTGTCTTTGTTTCATGGGTTTTTAAAAGTAATTTATTTTTATAATGGGGTTTAGCTGCTTTTCACGGCTGTGTTTATGCCGCTTTACACCCACTTGACACACTAACAGAGAGATATCAATACATAGGTTTTAAGATTATTACTAGTCAGATATATTCTTGTGCGGTGAATCGGGCGTGTTGAGTCCAGTTCTCTGAGCAAGGAGTAGGTCTTGTCTATTCCATATTGGGTTTATGGAACGGTATCTGAGCTAATTTGAAACTCTTGTTTTATGTATCACCCCACCTCACCTTTCCCGTTAAGCAGCCATAGTGTGTTTTCTGCATGTGTGACTCTGTTCTGTTTTGTAATTCAGTTCAAGTGTAACGGTTTTTACATTCCCTCTATAAGTGACACCTTATGAGAAGTGTCCTTTTCTGTGTGACTTATTTCACTTAGAATCGTCTTACCTAAATCCACTCATCATGCTGCTACTAGCCTTATGACATTGATTTCATGGCTGAGTGATATTCCATTGTACATAAGGACCACAACTTTTTTATCCATTTTTCGCTTTCCTGGGATATTTAAGGTGGAAGGAAGTGGAGGTCCTTGTCAACAGAGCAGCCCTAAACTTTGGGGTGCTTGTGTCTTGCTGATTTTCAATTTTCCCACTTTATCCCCCCATGCGTGGAAGTGCCCTATGCTCTCTAAGCTGTGTTTTTTAGATGTTTCAGGACACACCGTACACTTCTCCAGAGTGGCTGTTGGCAATTTACATCCCGCCCATCAGTGTAGCAAGGCTCCCATTTCTCCATGGCCTGTCCTGCATTTCTGGTTTTGACACTTTTTTCAGCATGGCCCTTTTGACCGATGGGAAGCGAGACTTCTTTGTAGCGCTGATTTGCCTTTCCAGGTTGCTTGGTTGGCCAAAAAGGGCGTATGCGTTTTTTCCTGAATATATTCAGGAAAAAACGCATACGCCCTTTTTGGCCAAGGGCATCATTGTCAACGTTTTGCTGCTTTTCATGTGCTTTAAAGGCGATTCGAATCTACCTCCTGAAATCTGTTTCCTGCAATTCTGCCTTGATTTCAAATCCTCTTCTTTGCCTTCCCTCAATATGTTTGTGGACGAGAGTTATCATTTATAACTCTGCAGGTTTGTGAATTGCAGTGCCCTGAAGCTCCATTTTACAAGTCGCTTTTTTGGGAGCCGGCCGCAAAAGCGCAGGATGGCTTCAGGCCCTGTTCTGGTTCAGGGGGGCAGGCTGAGCCTGTGGTTAATTCTTCTTCCTGATGGGAAAATAGAGTGACCTGTGCCTGTCCCAACACCAAGAGCTAGTCTCTCATTGGTTCCCCGTCTTCCCGTTCATCCTCAGGACAAATTGCAACCTGTACGGAACAGGAGGTTAAAGGTGCTGATGCTCCAAGTAGGGAGATTGCTAGTAAAGTGGCTGGAATGGCGAACCCGAGCACAAGGAGATGAGAAATGAGGTGCGTTTTAGAAACCTTTCCCCATCACACGGTGTACCATCTTCTGGGTTTCTCATGCATGTTTTCCATGTAGGAAGATGCCCTTGAACCTGGAGATTTGGGACCCATGCGATGGGTAGCACGCAGTATTACTTTAAAGGGTCTGCGTTTCTCACCCAACCTCACCAGACCTCTCAGCCCCAAGAGTGTCCACCCTTATGTCTCATCCAGCTGTGGGTCTAGATATGGTCAATCCAGGTTGCATCACAGCCCCTGAACGAATTGTGTAAGAATTTCTCTCTCTTTCCCTGTCTTTGTTTCATGGGTTTTTAAAAGTAATTTATTTTTATAATGGGGTTTAGCTGCTTTTCACGGCTGTGTTTATGCCGCTTTACACCCACTTGACACACTAACAGAGAGATATCAATACATAGGTTTTAAGATTATTACTAGTCAGATATATTCTTGTGCGGTGAATCGGGCGTGTTGAGTCCAGTTCTCTGAGCAAGGAGTAGGTCTTGTCTATTCCATATTGGGTTTATGGAACGGTATCTGAGCTAATTTGAAACTCTTGTTTTATGTATCACCCCACCTCACCTTTCCCGTTAAGCAGCCATAGTGTGTTTTCTGCATGTGTGACTCTGTTCTGTTTTGTAATTCAGTTCAAGTGTAACGGTTTTTACATTCCCTCTATAAGTGACACCTTATGAGAAGTGTCCTTTTCTGTGTGACTTATTTCACTTAGAATCGTCTTACCTAAATCCACTCATCATGCTGCTACTAGCCTTATGACATTGATTTCATGGCTGAGTGATATTCCATTGTACATAAGGACCACAACTTTTTTATCCATTTTTCACTTTCCTGGGATATTTAAGGTGGAAGGAAGTGGAGGTCCTTGTCAACAGAGCAGCCCTAAACTTTGGGGTGCTTGTGTCTTGCTGATTTTCAATTTTCCCACTTTATCCCCCCATGCGTGGAAGTGCCCTATGCTCTCTAAGCTGTGTTTTTTAGATGTTTCAGGACACACCGTACACTTCTCCAGAGTGGCTGTTGGCAATTTACATCCCGCCCATCAGTGTAGCAAGGCTCCCATTTCTCCATGGCCTGTCCTGCATTTCTGGTTTTGACACTTTTTTCAGCATGGCCCTTTTGACCGATGGGAAGCGAGACTTCTTTGTAGCGCTGATTTGCCTTTCCAGGTTGCTTGGTTGGCCAAAAAGGGCGTATGCGTTTTTTCCTGAATATATTCAGGAAAAAACGCATACGCCCTTTTTGGCCAAGGGCATCATTGTCAACGTTTTGCCGCTTTTCATGTGCTTTAAAGGCGATTCGAATCTACCTCCTGAAATCTGTTTCCTGCAATTCTGCCTTGATTTCAAATCCTCTTCTTTGCCTTCCCTCAATATATTTGTGGACGAGAGATATCATTTATAACTCTGCAGGTTTGTGAATTGCAGTGCCCTGAAGCTCCATTTTACCAGTCGCTTTTTTGGGAGCCAGCCGCAAAAGCGCAGGATGGCTTCAGGCCCTGTTCTGGTTCAGGGGGGCAGGCTGAGCCTGTGGTTAATTCTTCTTCCTGATGGGAAAATAGAGTGACCTGTGCCTGTCCCAACACCAAGAGCTAGTCTCTCATTGGTACCCCATCTTCCCGTTCATCCTCAGGACAAATTGCAACCTGTACGGAACAGGAGGTTAAAGGTGCTGATGCTCCAAGTAGGGAGATTGCTAGTAAAGTGGCTGGAATGGCGAACCCGAGCACAAGGAGATGAGAAATGAGGTGCGTTTTAGAAACCTTTCCCCATCACATGGTGTACCATCTTCTGGGTTTCTCATGCATGTTTTCGATGTAGGAAGATGCCCTTGAACCTGGAGATTTGGGACCCATGCGATGGGTAGCACGCAGTATTACTTTAAAGGGTCTGCGTTTGCTCACCCAACCTCACCAGACCTCTCAGCCCCAAGAGTGTCCACCCTTATGTCTCATCCAGCTGTGGGTCTAGATATGGTCAATCCAGGTTGCATCACAGCCCCTGAACGAATTGTGTAAGAATTTCTCTCTCTTTCCCTGTCTTTGTTTCATGGGTTTTTAAAAGTAATTTATTTTTATAATGGGGTTTAGCTGCTTTTCACGGCTGTGTTTATGCCGCTTTACACCCACTTGACACACTAACAGAGAGATATCAATACATAGGTTTTAAGATTATTACTAGTCAGATATATTCTTGTGCGGTGAATCGGGCGTGTTGAGTCCAGTTCTCTGAGCAAGGAGTAGGTCTTGTCTATTCCATATTGGGTTTATGGAACGGTATCTGAGCTAATTTGAAACTCTTGTTTTATGTATCACCCCACCTCACCTTTCCCGTTAAGCAGCCATAGTGTGTTTTCTGCATGTGTGACTCTGTTCTGTTTTGTAATTCAGTTCAAGTGTAACGGTTTTTACATTCCCTCTATAAGTGACACCTTATGAGAAGTGTCCTTTTCTGTGTGACTTATTTCACTTAGAATCGTCTTACCTAAATCCACTCATCATGCTGCTACTAGCCTTATGACATTGATTTCATGGCTGAGTGATATTCCATTGTACATAAGGACCACAACTTTTTTATCCATTTTTCGCTTTCCTGGGATATTTAAGGTGGAAGGAAGTGGAGGTCCTTGTCAACAGAGCAGCCCTAAACTTTGGGGTGCTTGTGTCTTGCTGATTTTCAATTTTCCCACTTTATCCCCCCATGCGTGGAAGTGCCCTATGCTCTCTAAGCTGTGTTTTTTAGATGTTTCAGGACACACCGTACACTTCTCCAGAGTGGCTGTTGGCAATTTACATCCCGCCCATCAGTGTAGCAAGGCTCCCATTTCTCCATGGCCTGTCCTGCATTTCTGGTTTTGACACTTTTTTCAGCATGGCCCTTTTGACCGATGGGAAGCGAGACTTCTTTGTAGCGCTGATTTGCCTTTCCAGGTTGCTTGGTTGGCCAAAAAGGGCGTATGCGTTTTTTCCTGAATATATTCAGGAAAAAACGCATACGCCCTTTTTGGCCAAGGGCATCATTGTCAACGTTTTGCCGCTTTTCATGTGCTTTAAAGGCGATTCGAATCTACCTCCTGAAATCTGTTTCCTGCAATTCTGCCTTGATTTCAAATCCTCTTCTTTGCCTTCCCTCAATATATTTGTGGACGAGAGTTATCATTTATAACTCTGCAGGTTTGTGAATTGCAGTGCCCTGAAGCTCTATTTTACAAGTCGGTTTTTTGGGAGCCGGCCGCAAAAGCGCCGGATGGCTTCAGTCCCTCTTCTGGTTCAGGGGGGCAGGCTGAGCCTGTGGTTAATTCTTCTTCCTGATGGGAAAATAGAGTGACCTGTGCCTGTCCCAACACCAAGAGCTAGTCTCTCATTGGTTCCCCGTCTTCCCGTTCATCCTCAGGACAAATTGCAACCTGTACGGAACAGGAGGTTAAAGGTGCTGATGCTCCAAGTAGGGAGATTGCTAGTAAAGTGGCTGGAATGGCGAACCCGAGCACAAGGAGATGAGAAATGAGGTGCGTTTTAGAAACCTTTCCCCATCACACGGTGTACCATCTTCTGGGTTTCTCATGCATGTTTTCGATGTAGGAAGATGCCCTTGAACCTGGAGATTTGGGACCCATGCGATGGGTAGCACGCAGTATTACTTTAAAGGGTCTGCGTTTGCTCACCCAACCTCACCAAACCTCTCAGCCCCAAGAGTGTCCACCCTTATGTCTCATCCAGCTGTGGGTCTAGATATGGTCAATCCAGGTTGCATCACAGCCCCTGAACGAATTGTGTAAGAATTTCTCTCTCTTTCCCTGTCTTTGTTTCATGGGTTTTTAAAAGTAATTTATTTTTATAATGGGGTTTAGCTGCTTTTCACGGCTGTGTTTAGGCCGCTTTACACCCACTTGACACACTAACAGAGAGATATCAATACATAGGTTTTAAGATTATTTCTAGTCAGATATATTCTTGTGCGGTGAATCGGGCGTGTTGAGTCCAGTTCTCTGAGCAAGGAGTAGGTCTTGTCTATTCCATATTGGGTTTATGGAACGGTATCTGAGCTAATTTGAAACTCTTGTTTTATGTATCACCCCACCTCACCTTTCCCGTTAAGCAGCCATAGTGTGTTTTCTGCATGTGTGACTCTGTTCTGTTTTGTAATTCAGTTCAAGTGTAACGGTTTTTACATTCCCTCTATAAGTGACACCTTATGAGAAGTGTCCTTTTCTGTGTGACTTATTTCACTTAGAATCGTCTTACCTAAATCCACTCATCATGCTGCTACTAGCCTTATGACATTGATTTCATGGCTGAGTGATATTCCATTGTACATAAGGACCACAACTTTTTTATCCATTTTTCGCTTTCCTGGGATATTTAAGGTGGAAGGAAGTGGAGGTCCTTGTCAACAGAGCAGCCCTAAACTTTGGGGTGCTTGTGTCTTGCTGATTTTCAATTTTCCCACTTTATCCCCCCATGCGTGGAAGTGCCCTATGCTCTCTAAGCTGTGTTTTTTAGATGTTTCAGGACACACCGTACACTTCTCCAGAGTGGCTGTTGGCAATTTACATCCCGCCCATCAGTGTAGCAAGGCTCCCATTTCTCCATGGCCTGTCCTGCATTTCTGGTTTTGACACTTTTTTCAGCATGGCCCTTTTGACCGATGGGAAGCGAGACTTCTTTGTAGCGCTGATTTGCCTTTCCAGGTTGCTTGGTTGGCCAAAAAGGGCGTATGCGTTTTTTCCTGAATATATTCAGGAAAAAACGCATACGCCCTTTTTGGCCAAGGGCATCATTGTCAACGTTTTGCCGCTTTTCATGTGCTTTAAAGGCGATTCGAATCTACCTCCTGAAATCTGTTTCCTGCAATTCTGCCTTGATTTCAAATCCTCTTCTTTGCCTTCCCTCAATATATTTGTGGACGAGAGATATCATTTATAACTCTGCAGGTTTGTGAATTGCAGTGCCCTGAAGCTCCATTTTACCAGTCGCTTTTTTGGGAGCCAGCCGCAAAAGCGCAGGATGGCTTCAGGCCCTGTTCTGGTTCAGGGGGGCAGGCTGAGCCTGTGGTTAATTCTTCTTCCTGATGGGAAAATAGAGTGACCTGTGCCTGTCCCAACACCAAGAGCTAGTCTCTCATTGGTACCCCATCTTCCCGTTCATCCTCAGGACAAATTGCAACCTGTACGGAACAGGAGGTTAAAGGTGCTGATGCTCCAAGTAGGGAGATTGCTAGTAAAGTGGCTGGAATGGCGAACCCGAGCACAAGGAGATGAGAAATGAGGTGCGTTTTAGAAACCTTTCCCCATCACATGGTGTACCATCTTCTGGGTTTCTCATGCATGTTTTCGATGTAGGAAGATGCCCTTGAACCTGGAGATTTGGGACCCATGCGATGGGTAGCACGCAGTATTACTTTAAAGGGTCTGCGTTTGCTCACCCAACCTCACCAGACCTCTCAGCCCCAAGAGTGTCCACCCTTATGTCTCATCCAGCTGTGGGTCTAGATATGGTCAATCCAGGTTGCATCACAGCCCCTGAACGAATTGTGTAAGAATTTCTCTCTCTTTCCCTGTCTTTGTTTCATGGGTTTTTAAAAGTAATTTATTTTTATAATGGGGTTTAGCTGCTTTTCACGGCTGTGTTTATGCCGCTTTACACCCACTTGACACACTAACAGAGAGATATCAATACATAGGTTTTAAGATTATTACTAGTCAGATATATTCTTGTGCGGTGAATCGGGCGTGTTGAGTCCAGTTCTCTGAGCAAGGAGTAGGTCTTGTCTATTCCATATTGGGTTTATGGAACGGTATCTGAGCTAATTTGAAACTCTTGTTTTATGTATCACCCCACCTCACCTTTCCCGTTAAGCAGCCATAGTGTGTTTTCTGCATGTGTGACTCTGTTCTGTTTTGTAATTCAGTTCAAGTGTAACGGTTTTTACATTCCCTCTATAAGTGACACCTTATGAGAAGTGTCCTTTTCTGTGTGACTTATTTCACTTAGAATCGTCTTACCTAAATCCACTCATCATGCTGCTACTAGCCTTATGACATTGATTTCATGGCTGAGTGATATTCCATTGTACATAAGGACCACAACTTTTTTATCCATTTTTCGCTTTCCTGGGATATTTAAGGTGGAAGGAAGTGGAGGTCCTTGTCAACAGAGCAGCCCTAAACTTTGGGGTGCTTGTGTCTTGCTGATTTTCAATTTTCCCACTTTATCCCCCCATGCGTGGAAGTGCCCTATGCTCTCTAAGCTGTGTTTTTTAGATGTTTCAGGACACACCGTACACTTCTCCAGAGTGGCTGTTGGCAATTTACATCCCGCCCATCAGTGTAGCAAGGCTCCCATTTCTCCATGGCCTGTCCTGCATTTCTGGTTTTGACACTTTTTTCAGCATGGCCCTTTTGACCGATGGGAAGCGAGACTTCTTTGTAGCGCTGATTTGCCTTTCCAGGTTGCTTGGTTGGCCAAAAAGGGCGTATGCGTTTTTTCCTGAATATATTCAGGAAAAAACGCATACGCCCTTTTTGGCCAAGGGCATCATTGTCAACGTTTTGCCGCTTTTCATGTGCTTTAAAGGCGATTCGAATCTACCTCCTGAAATCTGTTTCCTGCAATTCTGCCTTGATTTCAAATCCTCTTCTTTGCCTTCCCTCAATATATTTGTGGACGAGAGTTATCATTTATAACTCTGCAGGTTTGTGAATTGCAGTGCCCTGAAGCTCTATTTTACAAGTCGGTTTTTTGGGAGCCGGCCGCAAAAGCGCCGGATGGCTTCAGTCCCTCTTCTGGTTCAGGGGGGCAGGCTGAGCCTGTGGTTAATTCTTCTTCCTGATGGGAAAATAGAGTGACCTGTGCCTGTCCCAACACCAAGAGCTAGTCTCTCATTGGTTCCCCGTCTTCCCGTTCATCCTCAGGACAAATTGCAACCTGTACGGAACAGGAGGTTAAAGGTGCTGATGCTCCAAGTAGGGAGATTGCTAGTAAAGTGGCTGGAATGGCGAACCCGAGCACAAGGAGATGAGAAATGAGGTGCGTTTTAGAAACCTTTCCCCATCACACGGTGTACCATCTTCTGGGTTTCTCATGCATGTTTTCGATGTAGGAAGATGCCCTTGAACCTGGAGATTTGGGACCCATGCGATGGGTAGCACGCAGTATTACTTTAAAGGGTCTGCGTTTGCTCACCCAACCTCACCAAACCTCTCAGCCCCAAGAGTGTCCACCCTTATGTCTCATCCAGCTGTGGGTCTAGATATGGTCAATCCAGGTTGCATCACAGCCCCTGAACGAATTGTGTAAGAATTTCTCTCTCTTTCCCTGTCTTTGTTTCATGGGTTTTTAAAAGTAATTTATTTTTATAATGGGGTTTAGCTGCTTTTCACGGCTGTGTTTAGGCCGCTTTACACCCACTTGACACACTAACAGAGAGATATCAATACATAGGTTTTAAGATTATTTCTAGTCAGATATATTCTTGTGCGGTGAATCGGGCGTGTTGAGTCCAGTTCTCTGAGCAAGGAGTAGGTCTTGTCTATTCCATATTGGGTTTATGGAACGGTATCTGAGCTAATTTGAAACTCTTGTTTTATGTATCACCCCACCTCACCTTTCCCGTTAAGCAGCCATAGTGTGTTTTCTGCATGTGTGACTCTGTTCTGTTTTGTAATTCAGTTCAAGTGTAACGGTTTTTACATTCCCTCTATAAGTGACACCTTATGAGAAGTGTCCTTTTCTGTGTGACTTATTTCACTTAGAATCGTCTTACCTAAATCCACTCATCATGCTGCTACTAGCCTTATGACATTGATTTCATGGCTGAGTGATATTCCATTGTACATAAGGACCACAACTTTTTTATCCATTTTTCGCTTTCCTGGGATATTTAAGGTGGAAGGAAGTGGAGGTCCTTGTCAACAGAGCAGCCCTAAACTTTGGGGTGCTTGTGTCTTGCTGATTTTCAATTTTCCCACTTTATCCCCCCATGCGTGGAAGTGCCCTATGCTCTCTAAGCTGTGTTTTTTAGATGTTTCAGGACACACCGTACACTTCTCCAGAGTGGCTGTTGGCAATTTACATCCCGCCCATCAGTGTAGCAAGGCTCCCATTTCTCCATGGCCTGTCCTGCATTTCTGGTTTTGACACTTTTTTCAGCATGGCCCTTTTGACCGATGGGAAGCGAGACTTCTTTGTAGCGCTGATTTGCCTTTCCAGGTTGCTTGGTTGGCCAAAAAGGGCGTATGCGTTTTTTCCTGAATATATTCAGGAAAAAACGCATACGCCCTTTTTGGCCAAGGGCATCATTGTCAACGTTTTGCCGCTTTTCATGTGCTTTAAAGGCGATTCGAATCTACCTCCTGAAATCTGTTTCCTGCAATTCTGCCTTGATTTCAAATCCTCTTCTTTGCCTTCCCTCAATATATTTGTGGACGAGAGTTATCATTTATAACTCTGCAGGTTTGTGAATTGCAGTGCCCTGAAGCTCTATTTTACAAGTCGGTTTTTTGGGAGCCGGCCGCAAAAGCGCCGGATGGCTTCAGTCCCTGTTCTGGTTCAGGGGGGCAGGCTGAGCCTGTGGTTAATTCTTCTTCCTGATGGGAAAATAGAGTGACCTGTGCCTGTCCCAACACCAAGAGCTAGTCTCTCATTGGTTCCCCGTCTTCCCGTTCATCCTCAGGACAAATTGCAACCTGTACGGAACAGGAGGTTAAAGGTGCTGATGCTCCAAGTAGGGAGATTGCTAGTAAAGTGGCTGGAATGGCGAACCCGAGCACAAGGAGATGAGAAATGAGGTGCGTTTTAGAAACCTTTCCCCATCACACGGTGTACCATCTTCTGGGTTTCTCATGCATGTTTTCGATGTAGGAAGATGCCCTTGAACCTGGAGATTTGGGACCCATGCGATGGGTAGCACGCAGTATTACTTTAAAGGGTCTGCGTTTGCTCACCCAACCTCACCAGACCTCTCAGCCCCAAGAGTGTCCACCCTTATGTCTCATCCAGCTGTGGGTCTAGATATGGTCAATCCAGGTTGCATCACAGCCCCTGAACGAATTGTGTAAGAATTTCTCTCTCTTTCCCTGTCTTTGTTTCATGGGTTTTTAAAAGTAATTTATTTTTATAATGGGGTTTAGCTGCTTTTCACGGCTGTGTTTAGGCCGCTTTACACCCACTTGACACACTAACAGAGAGATATCAATACATAGGTTTTAAGATTATTTCTAGTCAGATATATTCTTGTGCGGTCAATCGGGCGTGTTGAGTCCAGTTCTCTGAGCAAGGAGTAGGTCTTGTCTATTCCATATTGGGTTTATGGAACGGTATCTGAGCTAATTTGAAACTCTTGTTTTATGTATCACCCCACCTCACCTTTCCCGTTAAGCAGCCATAGTGTGTTTTCTGCATGTGTGACTCTGTTCTGTTTTGTAATTCAGTTCAAGTGTAACGGTTTTTACATTCCCTCTATAAGTGACACCTTATGAGAAGTGTCCTTTTCTGTGTGACTTATTTCACTTAGAATCGTCTTACCTAAATCCACTCATCATGCTGCTACTAGCCTTATGACATTGATTTCATGGCTGAGTGATATTCCATTGTACATAAGGACCACAACTTTTTTATCCATTTTTCGCTTTCCTGGGATATTTAAGGTGGAAGGAAGTGGAGGTCCTTGTCAACAGAGCAGCCCTAAACTTTGGGGTGCTTGTGTCTTGCTGATTTTCAATTTTCCCACTTTATCCCCCCATGCGTGGAAGTGCCCTATGCTCTCTAAGCTGTGTTTTTTAGATGTTTCAGGACACACCGTACACTTCTCCAGAGTGGCTGTTGGCAATTTACATCCCGCCCATCAGTGTAGCAAGGCTCCCATTTCTCCATGGCCTGTCCTGCATTTCTGGTTTTGACACTTTTTTCAGCATGGCCCTTTTGACCGATGGGAAGCGAGACTTCTTTGTAGCGCTGATTTGCCTTTCCAGGTTGCTTGGTTGGCCAAAAAGGGCGTATGCGTTTTTTCCTGAATATATTCAGGAAAAAACGCATACGCCCTTTTTGGCCAAGGGCATCATTGTCAACGTTTTGCCGCTTTTCATGTGCTTTAAAGGCGATTCGAATCTACCTCCTGAAATCTGTTTCCTGCAATTCTGCCTTGATTTCAAATCCTCTTCTTTGCCTTCCCTCAATATATTTGTGGACGAGAGTTATCATTTATAACTCTGCAGGTTTGTGAATTGCAGTGCCCTGAAGCTCCATTTTACAAGTCGGTTTTTAGGGAGCTGGCCGCAAAAGCGCAGGATGGCTTCAGGCCCTGTTCTGGTTCAGGGGGGCAGGCTGAGCCTGTGGTTAATTCTTCTTCCTGATGGGAAAATAGAGTGGCCTGTGCCTGTCCCAACACCAAGAGCTAGTCTCTCATTGGTTCCCCGTCTTCCCGTTCATCCTCAGGACCAATTGCAACCTGTACGGAACAGGAGGTTAAAGGTGCTGATGCTCCAAGTAGGGAGATTGCTAGTAAAGTGGCTGGAATGGCGAACCCGAGCACAAGGAGATGAGAAATGAGGTGCGTTTTAGAAACCTTTCCCCATCACACGGTGTACCATCTTCTGGGTTTCTCATGCATGTTTTCGATGTAGGAAGATGCCCTTGAACCTGGAGATTTGGGACCCATGCGATGGGTAGCACGTAGTATTACTTTAAAGGGTCTGCGTTTGCTCACCCAACCTCACCAAACCTCTCAGCCCCAAGAGTGTCCACCCTTATGTCTCATCCAGCTGTGGGTCTAGATATGGTCAATCCAGGTTGCATCACAGCCCCTGAACGAATTGTGTAAGAATTTCTCTCTCTTTCCCTGTCTTTGTTTCATGGGTTTTTAAAAGTAATTTATTTTTATAATGGGGTTTAGCTGCTTTTCACGGCTGTGTTTAGGCCGCTTTACACCCACTTGACACACTAACAGAGAGATATCAATACATAGGTTTTAAGATTATTACTAGTCAGATATATTCTTGTGCGGTGAATCGGGCGTGTTGAGTCCAGTTCTCTGAGCAAGGAGTAGGTCTTGTCTATTCCATATTGGGTTTATGGAACGGTATCTGAGCTAATTTGAAACTCTTGTTTTATGTATCACCCCACCTCACCTTTCCCGTTAAGCAGCCATAGTGTGTTTTCTGCATGTGTGACTCTGTTCTGTTTTGTAATTCAGTTCAAGTGTAACGGTTTTTACATTCCCTCTATAAGTGACACCTTATGAGAAGTGTCCTTTTCTGTGTGACTTATTTCACTTAGAATCGTCTTACCTAAATCCACTCATCATGCTGCTACTAGCCTTATGACATTGATTTCATGGCTGAGTGATATTCCATTGTACATAAGGACCACAACTTTTTTATCCATTTTTCGCTTTCCTGGGATATTTAAGGTGGAAGGAAGTGGAGGTCCTTGTCAACAGAGCAGCCCTAAACTTTGGGGTGCTTGTGTCTTGCTGATTTTCAATTTTCCCACTTTATCCCCCCATGCGTGGAAGTGCCCTATGCTCTCTAAGCTGTGTTTTTTAGATGTTTCAGGACACACCGTACACTTCTCCAGAGTGGCTGTTGGCAATTTACATCCCGCCCATCAGTGTAGCAAGGCTCCCATTTCTCCATGGCCTGTCCTGCATTTCTGGTTTTGACACTTTTTTCAGCATGGCCCTTTTGACCGATGGGAAGCGAGACTTCTTTGTAGCGCTGATTTGCCTTTCCAGGTTGCTTGGTTGGCCAAAAAGGGCGTATGCGTTTTTTCCTGAATATATTCAGGAAAAAACGCATACGCCCTTTTTGGCCAAGGGCATCATTGTCAACGTTTTGCCGCTTTTCATGTGCTTTAAAGGCGATTCGAATCTACCTCCTGAAATCTGTTTCCTGCAATACTGCCTTGATTTCAAATCCTCTTCTTTGCCTTCCCTCAATATATTTGTGGACGAGAGTTATCATTTATAACTCTGCAGGTTTGTGAATTGCAGTGCCCTGAAGCTCCATTTTACCAGTCGCTTTTTTGGGAGCCAGCCGCAAAAGCGCAGGATGGCTTCAGGCCCTGTTCTGGTTCAGGGGGGCAGGCTGAGCCTGTGGTTAATTCTTCTTCCTGATGGGAAAATAGAGTGACCTGTGCCTGTCCCAACACCAAGAGCTAGTCTCTCATTGGTACCCCATCTTCCCGTTCATCCTCAGGACAAATTGCAACCTGTACGGAACAGGAGGTTAAAGGTGCTGATGCTCCAAGTAGGGAGATTGCTAGTAAAGTGGCTGGAATGGCGAACCCGAGCACAAGGAGATGAGAAATGAGGTGCGTTTTAGAAACCTTTCCCCATCACATGGTGTACCATCTTCTGGGTTTCTCATGCATGTTTTCGATGTAGGAAGATGCCCTTGAACCTGGAGATTTGGGACCCATGCGATGGGTAGCACGCAGTATTACTTTAAAGGGTCTGCGTTTGCTCACCCAACCTCACCAGACCTCTCAGCCCCAAGAGTGTCCACCCTTATGTCTCATCCAGCTGTGGGTCTAGATATGGTCAATCCAGGTTGCATCACAGCCCCTGAACGAATTGTGTAAGAATTTCTCTCTCTTTCCCTGTCTTTGTTTCATGGGTTTTTAAAAGTAATTTATTTTTATAATGGGGTTTAGCTGCTTTTCACGGCTGTGTTTAGGCCGCTTTACACCCACTTGACACACTAACAGAGAGATATCAATACATAGGTTTTAAGATTATTTCTAGTCAGATATATTCTTGTGCGGTCAATCGGGCGTGTTGAGTCCAGTTCTCTGAGCAAGGAGTAGGTCTTGTCTATTCCATATTGGGTTTATGGAACGGTATCTGAGCTAATTTGAAACTCTTGTTTTATGTATCACCCCACCTCACCTTTCCCGTTAAGCAGCCATAGTGTGTTTTCTGCATGTGTGACTCTGTTCTGTTTTGTAATTCAGTTCAAGTGTAACGGTTTTTACATTCCCTCTATAAGTGACACCTTATGAGAAGTGTCCTTTTCTGTGTGACTTATTTCACTCAGAATCGTCTTACCTAAATCCACTCATCATGCTGCTACTAGCCTTATGACATTGATTTCATGGCTGAGTGATATTCCATTGTACATAAGGACCACAACTTTTTTATCCATTTTTCGCTTTCCTGGGATATTTAAGGTGGAAGGAAGTGGAGGTCCTTGTCAACAGAGCAGCCCTAAACTTTGGGGTGCTTGTGTCTTGCTGATTTTCAATTTTCCCACTTTATCCCCCCATGCGTGGAAGTGCCCTATGCTCTCTAAGCTGTGTTTTTTAGATGTTTCAGGACACACCGTACACTTCTCCAGAGTGGCTGTTGGCAATTTACATCCCGCCCATCAGTGTAGCAAGGCTCCCATTTCTCCATGGCCTGTCCTGCATTTCTGGTTTTGACACTTTTTTCAGCATGGCCCTTTTGACCGATGGGAAGCGAGACTTCTTTGTAGCGCTGATTTGCCTTTCCAGGTTGCTTGGTTGGCCAAAAAGGGCGTATGCGTTTTTTCCTGAATATATTCAGGAAAAAACGCATACGCCCTTTTTGGCCAAGGGCATCATTGTCAACGTTTTGCCGCTTTTCATGTGCTTTAAAGGCGATTCGAATCTACCTCCTGAAATCTGTTTCCTGCAATTCTGCCTTGATTTCAAATCCTCTTCTTTGCCTTCCCTCAATATATTTGTGGACGAGAGTTATCATTTATAACTCTGCAGGTTTGTGAATTGCAGTGCCCTGAAGCTCTATTTTACAAGTCGGTTTTTTGGGAGCCGGCCGCAAAAGCGCCGGATGGCTTCAGTCCCTCTTCTGGTTCAGGGGGGCAGGCTGAGCCTGTGGTTAATTCTTCTTCCTGATGGGAAAATAGAGTGACCTGTGCCTGTCCCAACACCAAGAGCTAGTCTCTCATTGGTTCCCCGTCTTCCCGTTCATCCTCAGGACAAATTGCAACCTGTACGGAACAGGAGGTTAAAGGTGCTGATGCTCCAAGTAGGGAGATTGCTAGTAAAGTGGCTGGAATGGCGAACCCGAGCACAAGGAGATGAGAAATGAGGTGCGTTTTAGAAACCTTTCCCCATCACACGGTGTACCATCTTCTGGGTTTCTCATGCATGTTTTCGATGTAGGAAGATGCCCTTGAACCTGGAGATTTGGGACCCATGCGATGGGTAGCACGCAGTATTACTTTAAAGGGTCTGCGTTTGCTCACCCAACCTCACCAAACCTCTCAGCCCCAAGAGTGTCCACCCTTATGTCTCATCCAGCTGTGGGTCTAGATATGGTCAATCCAGGTTGCATCACAGCCCCTGAACGAATTGTGTAAGAATTTCTCTCTCTTTCCCTGTCTTTGTTTCATGGGTTTTTAAAAGTAATTTATTTTTATAATGGGGTTTAGCTGCTTTTCACGGCTGTGTTTAGGCCGCTTTACACCCACTTGACACACTAACAGAGAGATATCAATACATAGGTTTTAAGATTATTTCTAGTCAGATATATTCTTGTGCGGTGAATCGGGCGTGTTGAGTCCAGTTCTCTGAGCAAGGAGTAGGTCTTGTCTATTCCATATTGGGTTTATGGAACGGTATCTGAGCTAATTTGAAACTCTTGTTTTATGTATCACCCCACCTCACCTTTCCCGTTAAGCAGCCATAGTGTGTTTTCTGCATGTGTGACTCTGTTCTGTTTTGTAATTCAGTTCAAGTGTAACGGTTTTTACATTCCCTCTATAAGTGACACCTTATGAGAAGTGTCCTTTTCTGTGTGACTTATTTCACTTAGAATCGTCTTACCTAAATCCACTCATCATGCTGCTACTAGCCTTATGACATTGATTTCATGGCTGAGTGATATTCCATTGTACATAAGGACCACAACTTTTTTATCCATTTTTCGCTTTCCTGGGATATTTAAGGTGGAAGGAAGTGGAGGTCCTTGTCAACAGAGCAGCCCTAAACTTTGGGGTGCTTGTGTCTTGCTGATTTTCAATTTTCCCACTTTATCCCCCCATGCGTGGAAGTGCCCTATGCTCTCTAAGCTGTGTTTTTTAGATGTTTCAGGACACACCGTACACTTCTCCAGAGTGGCTGTTGGCAATTTACATCCCGCCCATCAGTGTAGCAAGGCTCCCATTTCTCCATGGCCTGTCCTGCATTTCTGGTTTTGACACTTTTTTCAGCATGGCCCTTTTGACCGATGGGAAGCGAGACTTCTTTGTAGCGCTGATTTGCCTTTCCAGGTTGCTTGGTTGGCCAAAAAGGGCGTATGCGTTTTTTCCTGAATATATTCAGGAAAAAACGCATACGCCCTTTTTGGCCAAGGGCATCATTGTCAACGTTTTGCCGCTTTTCATGTGCTTTAAAGGCGATTCGAATCTACCTCCTGAAATCTGTTTCCTGCAATTCTGCCTTGATTTCAAATCCTCTTCTTTGCCTTCCCTCAATATATTTGTGGACGAGAGATATCATTTATAACTCTGCAGGTTTGTGAATTGCAGTGCCCTGAAGCTCCATTTTACCAGTCGCTTTTTTGGGAGCCAGCCGCAAAAGCGCAGGATGGCTTCAGGCCCTGTTCTGGTTCAGGGGGGCAGGCTGAGCCTGTGGTTAATTCTTCTTCCTGATGGGAAAATAGAGTGACCTGTGCCTGTCCCAACACCAAGAGCTAGTCTCTCATTGGTACCCCATCTTCCCGTTCATCCTCAGGACAAATTGCAACCTGTACGGAACAGGAGGTTAAAGGTGCTGATGCTCCAAGTAGGGAGATTGCTAGTAAAGTGGCTGGAATGGCGAACCCGAGCACAAGGAGATGAGAAATGAGGTGCGTTTTAGAAACCTTTCCCCATCACATGGTGTACCATCTTCTGGGTTTCTCATGCATGTTTTCGATGTAGGAAGATGCCCTTGAACCTGGAGATTTGGGACCCATGCGATGGGTAGCACGCAGTATTACTTTAAAGGGTCTGCGTTTGCTCACCCAACCTCACCAGACCTCTCAGCCCCAAGAGTGTCCACCCTTATGTCTCATCCAGCTGTGGGTCTAGATATGGTCAATCCAGGTTGCATCACAGCCCCTGAACGAATTGTGTAAGAATTTCTCTCTCTTTCCCTGTCTTTGTTTCATGGGTTTTTAAAAGTAATTTATTTTTATAATGGGGTTTAGCTGCTTTTCACGGCTGTGTTTATGCCGCTTTACACCCACTTGACACACTAACAGAGAGATATCAATACATAGGTTTTAAGATTATTACTAGTCAGATATATTCTTGTGCGGTGAATCGGGCGTGTTGAGTCCAGTTCTCTGAGCAAGGAGTAGGTCTTGTCTATTCCATATTGGGTTTATGGAACGGTATCTGAGCTAATTTGAAACTCTTGTTTTATGTATCACCCCACCTCACCTTTCCCGTTAAGCAGCCATAGTGTGTTTTCTGCATGTGTGACTCTGTTCTGTTTTGTAATTCAGTTCAAGTGTAACGGTTTTTACATTCCCTCTATAAGTGACACCTTATGAGAAGTGTCCTTTTCTGTGTGACTTATTTCACTTAGAATCGTCTTACCTAAATCCACTCATCATGCTGCTACTAGCCTTATGACATTGATTTCATGGCTGAGTGATATTCCATTGTACATAAGGACCACAACTTTTTTATCCATTTTTCGCTTTCCTGGGATATTTAAGGTGGAAGGAAGTGGAGGTCCTTGTCAACAGAGCAGCCCTAAACTTTGGGGTGCTTGTGTCTTGCTGATTTTCAATTTTCCCACTTTATCCCCCCATGCGTGGAAGTGCCCTATGCTCTCTAAGCTGTGTTTTTTAGATGTTTCAGGACACACCGTACACTTCTCCAGAGTGGCTGTTGGCAATTTACATCCCGCCCAGCAGTGTAGCAAGGCTCCCATTTCTCCATGGCCTGTCCTGCATTTCTGGTTTTGACACTTTTTTCAGCATGGCCCTTTTGACCGATGGGAAGCGAGACTTCTTTGTAGCGCTGATTTGCCTTTCCAGGTTGCTTGGTTGGCCAAAAAGGGCGTATGCGTTTTTTCCTGAATATATTCAGGAAAAAACGCATACGCCCTTTTTGGCCAAGGGCATCATTGTCAACGTTTTGCCGCTTTTCATGTGCTTTAAAGGCGATTCGAATCTACCTCCTGAAATCTGTTTCCTGCAATACTGCCTTGATTTCAAATCCTCTTCTTTGCCTTCCCTCAATATATTTGTGGACGAGAGTTATCATTTATAACTCTGCAGGTTTGTGAATTGCAGTGCCCTGAAGCTCCATTTTACCAGTCGCTTTTTTGGGAGCCAGCCGCAAAAGCGCAGGATGGCTTCAGGCCCTGTTCTGGTTCAGGGGGGCAGGCTGAGCCTGTGGTTAATTCTTCTTCCTGATGGGAAAATAGAGTGACCTGTGCCTGTCCCAACACCAAGAGCTAGTCTCTCATTGGTACCCCATCTTCCCGTTCATCCTCAGGACAAATTGCAACCTGTACGGAACAGGAGGTTAAAGGTGCTGATGCTCCAAGTAGGGAGATTGCTAGTAAAGTGGCTGGAATGGCGAACCCGAGCACAAGGAGATGAGAAATGAGGTGCGTTTTAGAAACCTTTCCCCATCACATGGTGTACCATCTTCTGGGTTTCTCATGCATGTTTTCGATGTAGGAAGATGCCCTTGAACCTGGAGATTTGGGACCCATGCGATGGGTAGCACGCAGTATTACTTTAAAGGGTCTGCGTTTGCTCACCCAACCTCACCAGACCTCTCAGCCCCAAGAGTGTCCACCCTTATGTCTCATCCAGCTGTGGGTCTAGATATGGTCAATCCAGGTTGCATCACAGCCCCTGAACGAATTGTGTAAGAATTTCTCTCTCTTTCCCTGTCTTTGTTTCATGGGTTTTTAAAAGTAATTTATTTTTATAATGGGGTTTAGCTGCTTTTCACGGCTGTGTTTATGCCGCTTTACACCCACTTGACACACTAACAGAGAGATATCAATACATAGGTTTTAAGATTATTACTAGTCAGATATATTCTTGTGCGGTGAATCGGGCGTGTTGAGTCCAGTTCTCTGAGCAAGGAGTAGGTCTTGTCTATTCCATATTGGGTTTATGGAACGGTATCTGAGCTAATTTGAAACTCTTGTTTTATGTATCACCCCACCTCACCTTTCCCGTTAAGCAGCCATAGTGTGTTTTCTGCATGTGTGACTCTGTTCTGTTTTGTAATTCAGTTCAAGTGTAACGGTTTTTACATTCCCTCTATAAGTGACACCTTATGAGAAGTGTCCTTTTCTGTGTGACTTATTTCACTTAGAATCGTCTTACCTAAATCCACTCATCATGCTGCTACTAGCCTTATGACATTGATTTCATGGCTGAGTGATATTCCATTGTACATAAGGACCACAACTTTTTTATCCATTTTTCGCTTTCCTGGGATATTTAAGGTGGAAGGAAGTGGAGGTCCTTGTCAACAGAGCAGCCCTAAACTTTGGGGTGCTTGTGTCTTGCTGATTTTCAATTTTCCCACTTTATCCCCCCATGCGTGGAAGTGCCCTATGCTCTCTAAGCTGTGTTTTTTAGATGTTTCAGGACACACCGTACACTTCTCCAGAGTGGCTGTTGGCAATTTACATCCCGCCCATCAGTGTAGCAAGGCTCCCATTTCTCCATGGCCTGTCCTGCATTTCTGGTTTTGACACTTTTTTCAGCATGGCCCTTTTGACCGATGGGAAGCGAGACTTCTTTGTAGCGCTGATTTGCCTTTCCAGGTTGCTTGGTTGGCCAAAAAGGGCGTATGCGTTTTTTCCTGAATATATTCAGGAAAAAACGCATACGCCCTTTTTGGCCAAGGGCATCATTGTCAACGTTTTGCTGCTTTTCATGTGCTTTAAAGGCGATTCGAATCTACCTCCTGAAATCTGTTTCCTGCAATTCTGCCTTGATTTCAAATCCTCTTCTTTGCCTTCCCTCAATATGTTTGTGGACGAGAGTTATCATTTATAACTCTGCAGGTTTGTGAATTGCAGTGCCCTGAAGCTCCATTTTACAAGTCGCTTTTTTGGGAGCCGGCCGCAAAAGCGCAGGATGGCTTCAGGCCCTGTTCTGGTTCAGGGGGGCAGGCTGAGCCTGTGGTTAATTCTTCTTCCTGATGGGAAAATAGAGTGACCTGTGCCTGTCCCAACACCAAGAGCTAGTCTCTCATTGGTTCCCCGTCTTCCCGTTCATCCTCAGGACAAATTGCAACCTGTACGGAACAGGAGGTTAAAGGTGCTGATGCTCCAAGTAGGGAGATTGCTAGTAAAGTGGCTGGAATGGCGAACCCGAGCACAAGGAGATGAGAAATGAGGTGCGTTTTAGAAACCTTTCCCCATCACACGGTGTACCATCTTCTGGGTTTCTCATGCATGTTTTCCATGTAGGAAGATGCCCTTGAACCTGGAGATTTGGGACCCATGCGATGGGTAGCACGCAGTATTACTTTAAAGGGTCTGCGTTTCTCACCCAACCTCACCAGACCTCTCAGCCCCAAGAGTGTCCACCCTTATGTCTCATCCAGCTGTGGGTCTAGATATGGTCAATCCAGGTTGCATCACAGCCCCTGAACGAATTGTGTAAGAATTTCTCTCTCTTTCCCTGTCTTTGTTTCATGGGTTTTTAAAAGTAATTTATTTTTATAATGGGGTTTAGCTGCTTTTCACGGCTGTGTTTATGCCGCTTTACACCCACTTGACACACTAACAGAGAGATATCAATACATAGGTTTTAAGATTATTACTAGTCAGATATATTCTTGTGCGGTGAATCGGGCGTGTTGAGTCCAGTTCTCTGAGCAAGGAGTAGGTCTTGTCTATTCCATATTGGGTTTATGGAACGGTATCTGAGCTAATTTGAAACTCTTGTTTTATGTATCACCCCACCTCACCTTTCCCGTTAAGCAGCCATAGTGTGTTTTCTGCATGTGTGACTCTGTTCTGTTTTGTAATTCAGTTCAAGTGTAACGGTTTTTACATTCCCTCTATAAGTGACACCTTATGAGAAGTGTCCTTTTCTGTGTGACTTATTTCACTTAGAATCGTCTTACCTAAATCCACTCATCATGCTGCTACTAGCCTTATGACATTGATTTCATGGCTGAGTGATATTCCATTGTACATAAGGACCACAACTTTTTTATCCATTTTTCGCTTTCCTGGGATATTTAAGGTGGAAGGAAGTGGAGGTCCTTGTCAACAGAGCAGCCCTAAACTTTGGGGTGCTTGTGTCTTGCTGATTTTCAATTTTCCCACTTTATCCCCCCATGCGTGGAAGTGCCCTATGCTCTCTAAGCTGTGTTTTTTAGATGTTTCAGGACACACCGTACACTTCTCCAGAGTGGCTGTTGGCAATTTACATCCCGCCCATCAGTGTAGCAAGGCTCCCATTTCTCCATGGCCTGTCCTGCATTTCTGGTTTTGACACTTTTTTCAGCATGGCCCTTTTGACCGATGGGAAGCGAGACTTCTTTGTAGCGCTGATTTGCCTTTCCAGGTTGCTTGGTTGGCCAAAAAGGGCGTATGCGTTTTTTCCTGAATATATTCAGGAAAAAACGCATACGCCCTTTTTGGCCAAGGGCATCATTGTCAACGTTTTGCCGCTTTTCATGTGCTTTAAAGGCGATTCGAATCTACCTCCTGAAATCTGTTTCCTGCAATTCTGCCTTGATTTCAAATCCTCTTCTTTGCCTTCCCTCAATATATTTGTGGACGAGAGTTATCATTTATAACTCTGCAGGTTTGTGAATTGCAGTGCCCTGAAGCTCCATTTTACAAGTCGGTTTTTTGGGAGCCGGCCGCAAAAGCGCAGGATGGCTTCAGGCCCTGTTCTGGTTCAGGGGGGCAGGCTGAGCCTGTGGTTAATTCTTCTTCCTGATGGGAAAATAGAGTGACCTGTGCCTGTCCCAACACCAAGAGCTAGTCTCTCATTGGTACCCCATCTTCCCGTTCATCCTCAGGACAAATTGCAACCTGTACGGAACAGGAGGTTAAAGGTGCTGATGCTCCAAGTAGGGAGATTGCTAGTAAAGTGGCTGGAATGGCGAACCCGAGCACAAGGAGATGAGAAATGAGGTGCGTTTTAGAAACCTTTCCCCATCACACGGTGTACCATCTTCTGGGTTTCTCATGCATGTTTTCGATGTAGGAAGATGCCCTTGAACCTGGAGATTTGGGACCCATGCGATGGGTAGCACGCAGTATTACTTTAAAGGGTCTGCGTTTGCTCACCCAACCTCACCAGACCTCTCAGCCCCAAGAGTGTCCACCCTTATGTCTCATCCAGCTGTGGGTCTAGATATGGTCAATCCAGGTTGCATCACAGCCCCTGAACGAATTGTGTAAGAATTTCTCTCTCTTTCCCTGTCTTTGTTTCATGGGTTTTTAAAAGTAATTTATTTTTATAATGGGGTTTAGCTGCTTTTCACGGCTGTGTTTATGCCGCTTTACACCCACTTGACACACTAACAGAGAGATATCAATACATAGGTTTTAAGATTATTACTAGTCAGATATATTCTTGTGCGGTGAATCGGGCGTGTTGAGTCCAGTTCTCTGAGCAAGGAGTAGGTCTTGTCTATTCCATATTGGGTTTATGGAACGGTATCTGAGCTAATTTGAAACTCTTGTTTTATGTATCACCCCACCTCACCTTTCCCGTTAAGCAGCCATAGTGTGTTTTCTGCATGTGTGACTCTGTTCTGTTTTGTAATTCAGTTCAAGTGTAACGGTTTTTACATTCCCTCTATAAGTGACACCTTATGAGAAGTGTCCTTTTCTGTGTGACTTATTTCACTTAGAATCGTCTTACCTAAATCCACTCATCATGCTGCTACTAGCCTTATGACATTGATTTCATGGCTGAGTGATATTCCATTGTACATAAGGACCACAACTTTTTTATCCATTTTTCGCTTTCCTGGGATATTTAAGGTGGAAGGAAGTGGAGGTCCTTGTCAACAGAGCAGCCCTAAACTTTGGGGTGCTTGTGTCTTGCTGATTTTCAATTTTCCCACTTTATCCCCCCATGCGTGGAAGTGCCCTATGCTCTCTAAGCTGTGTTTTTTAGATGTTTCAGGACACACCGTACACTTCTCCAGAGTGGCTGTTGGCAATTTACATCCCGCCCATCAGTGTAGCAAGGCTCCCATTTCTCCATGGCCTGTCCTGCATTTCTGGTTTTGACACTTTTTTCAGCATGGCCCTTTTGACCGATGGGAAGCGAGACTTCTTTGTAGCGCTGATTTGCCTTTCCAGGTTGCTTGGTTGGCCAAAAAGGGCGTATGCGTTTTTTCCTGAATATATTCAGGAAAAAACGCATACGCCCTTTTTGGCCAAGGGCATCATTGTCAACGTTTTGCCGCTTTTCATGTGCTTTAAAGGCGATTCGAATCTACCTCCTGAAATCTGTTTCCTGCAATTCTGCCTTGATTTCAAATCCTCTTCTTTGCCTTCCCTCAATATATTTGTGGACGAGAGTTATCATTTATAACTCTGCAGGTTTGTGAATTGCAGTGCCCTGAAGCTCCATTTTACCAGTCGCTTTTTTGGGAGCCAGCCGCAAAAGCGCAGGATGGCTTCAGGCCCTGTTCTGGTTCAGGGGGGCAGGCTGAGCCTGTGGTTAATTCTTCTTCCTGATGGGAAAATAGAGTGACCTGTGCCTGTCCCAACACCAAGAGCTAGTCTCTCATTGGTACCCCATCTTCCCGTTCATCCTCAGGACAAATTGCAACCTGTACGGAACAGGAGGTTAAAGGTGCTGATGCTCCAAGTAGGGAGATTGCTAGTAAAGTGGCTGGAATGGCGAACCCGAGCACAAGGAGATGAGAAATGAGGTGCGTTTTAGAAACCTTTCCCCATCACATGGTGTACCATCTTCTGGGTTTCTCATGCATGTTTTCGATGTAGGAAGATGCCCTTGAACCTGGAGATTTGGGACCCATGCGATGGGTAGCACGCAGTATTACTTTAAAGGGTCTGCGTTTGCTCACCCAACCTCACCAGACCTCTCAGCCCCAAGAGTGTCCACCCTTATGTCTCATCCAGCTGTGGGTCTAGATATGGTCAATCCAGGTTGCATCACAGCCCCTGAACGAATTGTGTAAGAATTTCTCTCTCTTTCCCTGTCTTTGTTTCATGGGTTTTTAAAAGTAATTTATTTTTATAATGGGGTTTAGCTGCTTTTCACGGCTGTGTTTAGGCCGCTTTACA
Source organism: Balaenoptera physalus (assembly GCF_965194825.1). NCBI lineage: Eukaryota > Metazoa > Chordata > Mammalia > Artiodactyla > Balaenopteridae > Balaenoptera > Balaenoptera physalus. Next base: position 46,059 of record NW_028124726.1, read on the forward strand.
CCCACTTGACACACTAACAGAGAGATATCAATACATAGGTTTTAAGATTATTTCTAGTCAGATATATTCTTGTGCGGTCAATCGGGCGTGTTGAGTCCAGTTCTCTGAGCAAGGAGTAGGTCTTGTCTATTCCATATTGGGTTTATGGAACGGTATCTGAGCTAATTTGAAACTCTTGTTTTATGTATCACCCCACCTCACCTTTCCCGTTAAGCAGCCATAGTGTGTTTTCTGCATGTGTGACTCTGTTCTGTTTTGTAATTCAGTTCAAGTGTAACGGTTTTTACATTCCCTCTATAAGTGACACCTTATGAGAAGTGTCCTTTTCTGTGTGACTTATTTCACTTAGAATCGTCTTACCTAAATCCACTCATCATGCTGCTACTAGCCTTATGACATTGATTTCATGGCTGAGTGATATTCCATTGTACATAAGGACCACAACTTTTTTATCCATTTTTCGCTTTCCTGGGATATTTAAGGTGGAAGGAAGTGGAGGTCCTTGTCAACAGAGCAGCCCTAAACTTTGGGGTGCTTGTGTCTTGCTGATTTTCAATTTTCCCACTTTATCCCCCCATGCGTGGAAGTGCCCTATGCTCTCTAAGCTGTGTTTTTTAGATGTTTCAGGACACACCGTACACTTCTCCAGAGTGGCTGTTGGCAATTTACATCCCGCCCATCAGTGTAGCAAGGCTCCCATTTCTCCATGGCCTGTCCTGCATTTCTGGTTTTGACACTTTTTTCAGCATGGCCCTTTTGACCGATGGGAAGCGAGACTTCTTTGTAGCGCTGATTTGCCTTTCCAGGTTGCTTGGTTGGCCAAAAAGGGCGTATGCGTTTTTTCCTGAATATATTCAGGAAAAAACGCATACGCCCTTTTTGGCCAAGGGCATCATTGTCAACGTTTTGCCGCTTTTCATGTGCTTTAAAGGCGATTCGAATCTACCTCCTGAAATCTGTTTCCTGCAATTCTGCCTTGATTTCAAATCCTCTTCTTTGCCTTCCCTCAATATATTTGTGGACGAGAGTTATCATTTATAACTCTGCAGGTTTGTGAATTGCAGTGCCCTGAAGCTCTATTTTACAAGTCGGTTTTTTGGGAGCCGGCCGCAAAAGCGCCGGATGGCTTCAGTCCCTGTTCTGGTTCAGGGGGGCAGGCTGAGCCTGTGGTTAATTCTTCTTCCTGATGGGAAAATAGAGTGACCTGTGCCTGTCCCAACACCAAGAGCTAGTCTCTCATTGGTTCCCCGTCTTCCCGTTCATCCTCAGGACAAATTGCAACCTGTACGGAACAGGAGGTTAAAGGTGCTGATGCTCCAAGTAGGGAGATTGCTAGTAAAGTGGCTGGAATGGCGAACCCGAGCACAAGGAGATGAGAAATGAGGTGCGTTTTAGAAACCTTTCCCCATCACACGGTGTACCATCTTCTGGGTTTCTCATGCATGTTTTCGATGTAGGAAGATGCCCTTGAACCTGGAGATTTGGGACCCATGCGATGGGTAGCACGCAGTATTACTTTAAAGGGTCTGCGTTTGCTCACCCAACCTCACCAGACCTCTCAGCCCCAAGAGTGTCCACCCTTATGTCTCATCCAGCTGTGGGTCTAGATATGGTCAATCCAGGTTGCATCACAGCCCCTGAACGAATTGTGTAAGAATTTCTCTCTCTTTCCCTGTCTTTGTTTCATGGGTTTTTAAAAGTAATTTATTTTTATAATGGGGTTTAGCTGCTTTTCACGGCTGTGTTTAGGCCGCTTTACACCCACTTGACACACTAACAGAGAGATATCAATACATAGGTTTTAAGATTATTTCTAGTCAGATATATTCTTGTGCGGTCAATCGGGCGTGTTGAGTCCAGTTCTCTGAGCAAGGAGTAGGTCTTGTCTATTCCATATTGGGTTTATGGAACGGTATCTGAGCTAATTTGAAACTCTTGTTTTATGTATCACCCCACCTCACCTTTCCCGTTAAGCAGCCATAGTGTGTTTTCTGCATGTGTGACTCTGTTCTGTTTTGTAATTCAGTTCAAGTGTAACGGTTTTTACATTCCCTCTATAAGTGACACCTTATGAGAAGTGTCCTTTTCTGTGTGACTTATTTCACTTAGAATCGTCTTACCTAAATCCACTCATCATGCTGCTACTAGCCTTATGACATTGATTTCATGGCTGAGTGATATTCCATTGTACATAAGGACCACAACTTTTTTATCCATTTTTCGCTTTCCTGGGATATTTAAGGTGGAAGGAAGTGGAGGTCCTTGTCAACAGAGCAGCCCTAAACTTTGGGGTGCTTGTGTCTTGCTGATTTTCAATTTTCCCACTTTATCCCCCCATGCGTGGAAGTGCCCTATGCTCTCTAAGCTGTGTTTTTTAGATGTTTCAGGACACACCGTACACTTCTCCAGAGTGGCTGTTGGCAATTTACATCCCGCCCATCAGTGTAGCAAGGCTCCCATTTCTCCATGGCCTGTCCTGCATTTCTGGTTTTGACACTTTTTTCAGCATGGCCCTTTTGACCGATGGGAAGCGAGACTTCTTTGTAGCGCTGATTTGCCTTTCCAGGTTGCTTGGTTGGCCAAAAAGGGCGTATGCGTTTTTTCCTGAATATATTCAGGAAAAAACGCATACGCCCTTTTTGGCCAAGGGCATCATTGTCAACGTTTTGCCGCTTTTCATGTGCTTTAAAGGCAATTCGAATCTACCTCCTGAAATCTGTTTCCTGCAATTCTGCCTTGATTTCAAATCCTCTTCTTTGCCTTCCCTCAATATATTTGTGGACGAGAGTTATCATTTATAACTCTGCAGGTTTGTGAATTGCAGTGCCCTGAAGCTCCATTTTACAAGTCGGTTTTTAGGGAGCCGGCCACAAAAGCGCAGGATGGCTTCAGGCCCTGTTCTGGTTCAGGGGGGCAGGCTGAGCCTGTGGTTAATTCTTCTTCCTGATGGGAAAATAGAGTGGCCTGTGCCTGTCCCAACACCAAGTGCTAGTCTCTCATTGGTTCCCCGTCTTCCCGTTCATCCTCAGGACAAATTGCAACCTGTACGGAACAGGAGGTTAAAGGTGCTGATGCTCCAAGTAGGGAGATTGCTAGTAAAGTGGCTGGAATGGCGAACCCGAGCACAAGGAGATGAGAAATGAGGTGCGTTTTAGAAACCTTTCCCCATCACATGGTGTACCATCTTCTGGGTTTCTCATGCATGTTTTCGATGTAGGAAGATGCCCTTGAACCTGGAGATTTGGGACCCATGCGATGGGTAGCACGCAGTATTACTTTAAAGGGTCTGCGTTTGCTCACCCAACCTCACCAGACCTCTCAGCCCCAAGAGTGTCCACCCTTATGTCTCATCCAGCTGTGGGTCTAGATATGGTCAATCCAGGTTGCATCACAGCCCCTGAACGAATTGTGTAAGAATTTCTCTCTCTTTCCCTGTCTTTGTTTCATGGGTTTTTAAAAGTAATTTATTTTTATAATGGAGTTTAGCTGCTTTTCACGGCTGTGTTTAGGCCGCTTTACACCCACTTGACACACTAACAGAGAGATATCAATACATAGGTTTTAAGATTATTACTAGTCAGATATATTCTTGTGCGGTGAATCGGGCGTGTTGAGTCCAGTTCTCTGAGCAAGGAGTAGGTCTTGTCTATTCCATATTGGGTTTATGGAACGGTATCTGAGCTAATTTGAAACTCTTGTTTTATGTATCACCCCACCTCACCTTTCCCGTTAAGCAGCCATAGTGTGTTTTCTGCATGTGTGACTCTGTTCTGTTTTGTAATTCAGTTCAAGTGTAACGGTTTTTACATTCCCTCTATAAGTGACACCTTATGAGAAGTGTCCTTTTCTGTGTGACTTATTTCACTTAGAATCGTCTTACCTAAATCCACTCATCATGCTGCTACTAGCCTTATGACATTGATTTCATGGCTGAGTGATATTCCATTGTACATAAGGACCACAACTTTTTTATCCATTTTTCGCTTTCCTGGGATATTTAAGGTGGAAGGAAGTGGAGGTCCTTGTCAACAGAGCAGCCCTAAACTTTGGGGTGCTTGTGTCTTGCTGATTTTCAATTTTCCCACTTTATCCCCCCATGCGTGGAAGTGCCCTATGCTCTCTAAGCTGTGTTTTTTAGATGTTTCAGGACACACCGTACACTTCTCCAGAGTGGCTGTTGGCAATTTACATCCCGCCCATCAGTGTAGCAAGGCTCCCATTTCTCCATGGCCTGTCCTGCATTTCTGGTTTTGACACTTTTTTCAGCATGGCCCTTTTGACCGATGGGAAGCGAGACTTCTTTGTAGCGCTGATTTGCCTTTCCAGGTTGCTTGGTTGGCCAAAAAGGGCGTATGCGTTTTTTCCTGAATATATTCAGGAAAAAACGCATACGCCCTTTTTGGCCAAGGGCATCATTGTCAACGTTTTGCCGCTTTTCATGTGCTTTAAAGGCGATTCGAATCTACCTCCTGAAATCTGTTTCCTGCAATTCTGCCTTGATTTCAAATCCTCTTCTTTGCCTTCCCTCAATATATTTGTGGACGAGAGTTATCATTTATAACTCTGCAGGTTTGTGAATTGCAGTGCCCTGAAGCTCTATTTTACAAGTCGGTTTTTTGGGAGCCGGCCGCAAAAGCGCCGGATGGCTTCAGTCCCTGTTCTGGTTCAGGGGGGCAGGCTGAGCCTGTGGTTAATTCTTCTTCCTGATGGGAAAATAGAGTGACCTGTGCCTGTCCCAACACCAAGAGCTAGTCTCTCATTGGTTCCCCGTCTTCCCGTTCATCCTCAGGACAAATTGCAACCTGTACGGAACAGGAGGTTAAAGGTGCTGATGCTCCAAGTAGGGAGATTGCTAGTAAAGTGGCTGGAATGGCGAACCCGAGCACAAGGAGATGAGAAATGAGGTGCGTTTTAGAAACCTTTCCCCATCACACGGTGTACCATCTTCTGGGTTTCTCATGCATGTTTTCGATGTAGGAAGATGCCCTTGAACCTGGAGATTTGGGACCCATGCGATGGGTAGCACGCAGTATTACTTTAAAGGGTCTGCGTTTGCTCACCCAACCTCACCAGACCTCTCAGCCCCAAGAGTGTCCACCCTTATGTCTCATCCAGCTGTGGGTCTAGATATGGTCAATCCAGGTTGCATCACAGCCCCTGAACGAATTGTGTAAGAATTTCTCTCTCTTTCCCTGTCTTTGTTTCATGGGTTTTTAAAAGTAATTTATTTTTATAATGGGGTTTAGCTGCTTTTCACGGCTGTGTTTAGGCCGCTTTACACCCACTTGACACACTAACAGAGAGATATCAATACATAGGTTTTAAGATTATTTCTAGTCAGATATATTCTTGTGCGGTCAATCGGGCGTGTTGAGTCCAGTTCTCTGAGCAAGGAGTAGGTCTTGTCTATTCCATATTGGGTTTATGGAACGGTATCTGAGCTAATTTGAAACTCTTGTTTTATGTATCACCCCACCTCACCTTTCCCGTTAAGCAGCCATAGTGTGTTTTCTGCATGTGTGACTCTGTTCTGTTTTGTAATTCAGTTCAAGTGTAACGGTTTTTACATTCCCTCTATAAGTGACACCTTATGAGAAGTGTCCTTTTCTGTGTGACTTATTTCACTTAGAATCGTCTTACCTAAATCCACTCATCATGCTGCTACTAGCCTTATGACATTGATTTCATGGCTGAGTGATATTCCATTGTACATAAGGACCACAACTTTTTTATCCATTTTTCGCTTTCCTGGGATATTTAAGGTGGAAGGAAGTGGAGGTCCTTGTCAACAGAGCAGCCCTAAACTTTGGGGTGCTTGTGTCTTGCTGATTTTCAATTTTCCCACTTTATCCCCCCATGCGTGGAAGTGCCCTATGCTCTCTAAGCTGTGTTTTTTAGATGTTTCAGGACACACCGTACACTTCTCCAGAGTGGCTGTTGGCAATTTACATCCCGCCCATCAGTGTAGCAAGGCTCCCATTTCTCCATGGCCTGTCCTGCATTTCTGGTTTTGACACTTTTTTCAGCATGGCCCTTTTGACCGATGGGAAGCGAGACTTCTTTGTAGCGCTGATTTGCCTTTCCAGGTTGCTTGGTTGGCCAAAAAGGGCGTATGCGTTTTTTCCTGAATATATTCAGGAAAAAACGCATACGCCCTTTTTGGCCAAGGGCATCATTGTCAACGTTTTGCCGCTTTTCATGTGCTTTAAAGGCGATTCGAATCTACCTCCTGAAATCTGTTTCCTGCAATTCTGCCTTGATTTCAAATCCTCTTCTTTGCCTTCCCTCAATATATTTGTGGACGAGAGTTATCATTTATAACTCTGCAGGTTTGTGAATTGCAGTGCCCTGAAGCTCCATTTTACAAGTCGGTTTTTAGGGAGCCGGCCACAAAAGCGCAGGATGGCTTCAGGCCCTGTTCTGGTTCAGGGGGGCAGGCTGAGCCTGTGGTTAATTCTTCTTCCTGATGGGAAAATAGAGTGGCCTGTGCCTGTCCCAACACCAAGTGCTAGTCTCTCATTGGTTCCCCGTCTTCCCGTTCATCCTCAGGACAAATTGCAACCTGTACGGAACAGGAGGTTAAAGGTGCTGATGCTCCAAGTAGGGAGATTGCTAGTAAAGTGGCTGGAATGGCGAACCCGAGCACAAGGAGATGAGAAATGAGGTGCGTTTTAGAAACCTTTCCCCATCACATGGTGTACCATCTTCTGGGTTTCTCATGCATGTTTTCGATGTAGGAAGATGCCCTTGAACCTGGAGATTTGGGACCCATGCGATGGGTAGCACGCAGTATTACTTTAAAGGGTCTGCGTTTGCTCACCCAACCTCACCAGACCTCTCAGCCCCAAGAGTGTCCACCCTTATGTCTCATCCAGCTGTGGGTCTAGATATGGTCAATCCAGGTTGCATCACAGCCCCTGAACGAATTGTGTAAGAATTTCTCTCTCTTTCCCTGTCTTTGTTTCATGGGTTTTTAAAAGTAATTTATTTTTATAATGGAGTTTAGCTGCTTTTCACGGCTGTGTTTATGCCGCTTTACACCCACTTGACACACTAACAGAGAGATATCAATACATAGGTTTTAAGATTATTACTAGTCAGATATATTCTTGTGCGGTGAATCGGGCGTGTTGAGTCCAGTTCTCTGAGCAAGGAGTAGGTCTTGTCTATTCCATATTGGGTTTATGGAACGGTATCTGAGCTAATTTGAAACTCTTGTTTTATGTATCACCCCACCTCACCTTTCCCGTTAAGCAGCCATAGTGTGTTTTCTGCATGTGTGACTCTGTTCTGTTTTGTAATTCAGTTCAAGTGTAACGGTTTTTACATTCCCTCTATAAGTGACACCTTATGAGAAGTGTCCTTTTCTGTGTGACTTATTTCACTTAGAATCGTCTTACCTAAATCCACTCATCATGCTGCTACTAGCCTTATGACATTGATTTCATGGCTGAGTGATATTCCATTGTACATAAGGACCACAACTTTTTTATCCATTTTTCGCTTTCCTGGGATATTTAAGGTGGAAGGAAGTGGAGGTCCTTGTCAACAGAGCAGCCCTAAACTTTGGGGTGCTTGTGTCTTGCTGATTTTCAATTTTCCCACTTTATCCCCCCATGCGTGGAAGTGCCCTATGCTCTCTAAGCTGTGTTTTTTAGATGTTTCAGGACACACCGTACACTTCTCCAGAGTGGCTGTTGGCAATTTACATCCCGCCCATCAGTGTAGCAAGGCTCCCATTTCTCCATGGCCTGTCCTGCATTTCTGGTTTTGACACTTTTTTCAGCATGGCCCTTTTGACCGATGGGAAGCGAGACTTCTTTGTAGCGCTGATTTGCCTTTCCAGGTTGCTTGGTTGGCCAAAAAGGGCGTATGCGTTTTTTCCTGAATATATTCAGGAAAAAACGCATACGCCCTTTTTGGCCAAGGGCATCATTGTCAACGTTTTGCCGCTTTTCATGTGCTTTAAAGGCGATTCGAATCTACCTCCTGAAATCTGTTTCCTGCAATTCTGCCTTGATTTCAAATCCTCTTCTTTGCCTTCCCTCAATATATTTGTGGACGAGAGTTATCATTTATAACTCTGCAGGTTTGTGAATTGCAGTGCCCTGAAGCTCCATTTTACAACTCGCTTTTTTGGGAGCCGGCCGCAAAAGCGCAGGATGGCTTCAGGCCCTGTTCTGGTTCCGGGGGGCAGGCTGAGCCTGTGGTTAATTCTTCTTCCTGATGGGAAAATAGAGTGACCTGTGCCTGTCCCAACACCAAGAGCTAGTCTCTCATTGGTTCCCCGTCTTCCCGTTCATCCTCAGGACAAATTGCAACCTGTACGGAACAGGAGGTTAAAGGTGCTGATGCTCCAAGTAGGGAGATTGCTAGTAAAGTGGCTGGAATGGCGAACCCGAGCACAAGGAGATGAGAAATGAGGTGCGTTTTAGAAACCTTTCCCCATCACACGGTGTACCATCTTCTGGGTTTCTCATGCATGTTTTCGATGTAGGAAGATGCCCTTGAACCTGGAGATTTGGGACCCATGCGATGGGTAGCACGCAGTATTACTTTAAAGGGTCTGCGTTTCTCACCCAACCTCACCAGACCTCTCAGCCCCAAGAGTGTCCACCCTTATGTCTCATCCAGCTGTGGGTCTAGATATGGTCAATCCAGGTTGCATCACAGCCCCTGAACGAATTGTGTAAGAATTTCTCTCTCTTTCCCTGTCTTTGTTTCATGGGTTTTTAAAAGTAATTTATTTTTATAATGGGGTTTAGCTGCTTTTCACGGCTGTGTTTATGCCGCTTTACACCCACTTGACACACTAACAGAGAGATATCAATACATAGGTTTTAAGATTATTACTAGTCAGATATATTCTTGTGCGGTGAATCGGGCGTGTTGAGTCCAGTTCTCTGAGCAAGGAGTAGGTCTTGTCTATTCCATATTGGGTTTATGGAACGGTATCTGAGCTAATTTGAAACTCTTGTTTTATGTATCACCCCACCTCACCTTTCCCGTTAAGCAGCCATAGTGTGTTTTCTGCATGTGTGACTCTGTTCTGTTTTGTAATTCAGTTCAAGTGTAACGGTTTTTACATTCCCTCTATAAGTGACACCTTATGAGAAGTGTCCTTTTCTGTGTGACTTATTTCACTTAGAATCGTCTTACCTAAATCCACTCATCATGCTGCTACTAGCCTTATGACATTGATTTCATGGCTGAGTGATATTCCATTGTACATAAGGACCACAACTTTTTTATCCATTTTTCGCTTTCCTGGGATATTTAAGGTGGAAGGAAGTGGAGGTCCTTGTCAGCAGAGCAGCCCTAAACTTTTGGGTGCTTGTGTCTTGCTGATTTTCAATTTTCCCACTTTATCCCCCCATGCGTGGAAATGCCCTATGCTCTCTAAGCTGTGTTTTTTAGATGTTTCAGGACACACCGTACACTTCTCCAGAGTGGCTGTTGGCAATTTACATCCCGCCCATCAGTGTAGCAAGGCTCCCATTTCTCCATGGCCTGTCCTGCATTTCTGGTTTTGACACTTTTTTCAGCATGGCCCTTTTGACCGATGGGAAGCGAGACTTCTTTGTAGCGCTGATTTGCCTTTCCAGGTTGCTTGGTTGGCCAAAAAGGGCGTATGCGTTTTTTCCTGAATATATTCAGGAAAAAACGCATACGCCCTTTTTGGCCAAGGGCATCATTGTCAACGTTTTGCCGCTTTTCATGTGCTTTAAAGGCGATTCGAATCTACCTCCTGAAATCTGTTTCCTGCAATTCTGCCTTGATTTCAAATCCTCTTCTTTGCCTTCCCTCAATATATTTGTGGACGAGAGTTATCATTTATAACTCTGCAGGTTTGTGAATTGCAGTGCCCTGAAGCTCCATTTTACAAGTCGCTTTTTTGGGAGCCGGCCGCAAAAGCGCAGGATGGCTTCAGGCCCTGTTCTGGTTCAGGGGGGCAGGCTGAGCCTGTGGTTAATTCTTCTTCCTGATGGGAAAATAGAGTGGCCTGTGCCTGTCCCAACACCAAGAGCTAGTCTCTCATTGGTTCCCCGTCTTCCCGTTCATCCTCAGGACAAATTGCAACCTGTACGGAACAGGAGGTTAAAGGTGCTGATGCTCCAAGTAGGGAGATTGCTAGTAAAGTGGCTGGAATGGCGAACCCGAGCACAAGGAGATGAGAAATGAGGTGCGTTTTAGAAACCTTTCCCCATCACACGGTGTACCATCTTCTGGGTTTCTCATGCATGTTTTCGATGTAGGAAGATGCCCTTGAACCTGGAGATTTGGGACCCATGCGATGGGTAGCACGCAGTATTACTTTAAAGGGTCTGCGTTTGCTCACCCAACCTCACCAAACCTCTCAGCCCCAAGAGTGTCCACCCTTATGTCTCATCCAGCTGTGGGTCTAGATATGGTCAATCCAGGTTGCATCACAGCCCCTGAACGAATTGTGTAAGAATTTCTCTCTCTTTCCCTGTCTTTGTTTCATGGGTTTTTAAAAGTAATTTATTTTTATAATGGGGTTTAGCTGCTTTTCACGGCTGTGTTTATGCCGCTTTACACCCACTTGACACACTAACAGAGAGATATCAATACATAGGTTTTAAGATTATTACTAGTCAGATATATTCTTGTGCGGTGAATCGGGCGTGTTGAGTCCAGTTCTCTGAGCAAGGAGTAGGTCTTGTCTATTCCATATTGGGTTTATGGAACGGTATCTGAGCTAATTTGAAACTCTTGTTTTATGTATCACCCCACCTCACCTTTCCCGTTAAGCAGCCATAGTGTGTTTTCTGCATGTGTGACTCTGTTCTGTTTTGTAATTCAGTTCAAGTGTAACGGTTTTTACATTCCCTCTATAAGTGACACCTTATGAGAAGTGTCCTTTTCTGTGTGACTTATTTCACTTAGAATCGTCTTACCTAAATCCACTCATCATGCTGCTACTAGCCTTATGACATTGATTTCATGGCTGAGTGATATTCCATTGTACATAAGGACCACAACTTTTTTATCCATTTTTCGCTTTCCTGGGATATTTAAGGTGGAAGGAAGTGGAGGTCCTTGTCAACAGAGCAGCCCTAAACTTTGGGGTGCTTGTGTCTTGCTGATTTTCAATTTTCCCACTTTATCCCCCCATGCGTGGAAGTGCCCTATGCTCTCTAAGCTGTGTTTTTTAGATGTTTCAGGACACACCGTACACTTCTCCAGAGTGGCTGTTGGCAATTTACATCCCGCCCATCAGTGTAGCAAGGCTCCCATTTCTCCATGGCCTGTCCTGCATTTCTGGTTTTGACACTTTTTTCAGCATGGCCCTTTTGACCGATGGGAAGCGAGACTTCTTTGTAGCGCTGATTTGCCTTTCCAGGTTGCTTGGTTGGCCAAAAAGGGCGTATGCGTTTTTTCCTGAATATATTCAGGAAAAAACGCATACGCCCTTTTTGGCCAAGGGCATCATTGTCAACGTTTTGCCGCTTTTCATGTGCTTTAAAGGCGATTCGAATCTACCTCCTGAAATCTGTTTCCTGCAATTCTGCCTTGATTTCAAATCCTCTTCTTTGCCTTCCCTCAATATATTTGTGGACGAGAGTTATCATTTATAACTCTGCAGGTTTGTGAATTGCAGTGCCCTGAAGCTCCATTTTACAAGTCGGTTTTTTGGGAGCCGGCCGCAAAAGCGCAGGATGGCTTCAGGCCCTGTTCTGGTTCAGGGGGGCAGGCTGAGCCTGTGGTTAATTCTTCTTCCTGATGGGAAAATAGAGTGGCCTGTGCCTGTCCCAACACCAAGAGCTAGTCTCTCATTGGTTCCCCGTCTTCCCGTTCATCCTCAGGACAAATTGCAACCTGTACGGAACAGGAGGTTAAAGGTGCTGATGCTCCAAGTAGGGAGATTGCTAGTAAAGTGGCTGGAATGGCGAACCCGAGCACAAGGAGATGAGAAATGAGGTGCGTTTTAGAAACCTTTCCCCATCACACGGTGTACCATCTTCTGGGTTTCTCATGCATGTTTTCGATGTAGGAAGATGCCCTTGAACCTGGAGATTTGGGACCCATGCGATGGGTAGCACGCAGTATTACTTTAAAGGGTCTGCGTTTGCTCACCCAACCTCACCAAACCTCTCAGCCCCAAGAGTGTCCACCCTTATGTCTCATCCAGCTGTGGGTCTAGATATGGTCAATCCAGGTTGCATCACAGCCCCTGAACGAATTGTGTAAGAATTTCTCTCTCTTTCCCTGTCTTTGTTTCATGGGTTTTTAAAAGTAATTTATTTTCATAATGGGGTTTAGCTGCTTTTCACGGCTGTGTTTATGCCGCTTTACACCCACTTGACACACTAACAGAGAGATATCAATACATAGGTTTTAAGATTATTACTAGTCAGATATATTCTTGTGCGGTGAATCGGGCGTGTTGAGTCCAGTTCTCTGAGCAAGGAGTAGGTCTTGTCTATTCCATATTGGGTTTATGGAACGGTATCTGAGCTAATTTGAAACTCTTGTTTTATGTATCACCCCACCTCACCTTTCCCGTTAAGCAGCCATAGTGTGTTTTCTGCATGTGTGACTCTGTTCTGTTTTGTAATTCAGTTCAAGTGTAACGGTTTTTACATTCCCTCTATAAGTGACACCTTATGAGAAGTGTCCTTTTCTGTGTGACTTATTTCACTTAGAATCGTCTTACCTAAATCCACTCATCATGCTGCTACTAGCCTTATGACATTGATTTCATGGCTGAGTGATATTCCATTGTACATAAGGACCACAACTTTTTTATCCATTTTTCGCTTTCCTGGGATATTTAAGGTGGAAGGAAGTGGAGGTCCTTGTCAACAGAGCAGCCCTAAACTTTGGGGTGCTTGTGTCTTGCTGATTTTCAATTTTCCCACTTTATCCCCCCATGCGTGGAAGTACCCTATGCTCTCTAAGCTGTGTTTTTTAGATGTTTCAGGACACACCATACACTTCTCCAGAGTGGCTGTTGGCAATTTACATCCCGCCCATCAGTGTAGCAAGGCTCCCATTTCTCCATGGCCTGTCCTGCATTTCTGGTTTTGACACTTTTTTCAGCATGGCCCTTTTGACCGATGGGAAGCGAGACTTCTTTGTAGCGCTGATTTGCCTTTCCAGGTTTCTTGGTTGGCCAAAAAGGGCGTATGCGTTTTTTCCTGAATATATTCAGGAAAAAACGCATACGCCCTTTTTGGCCAAGGGCATCATTGTCAACGTTTTGCCGCTTTTCATGTGCTTTAAAGGCGATTCGAATCTACCTCCTGAAATCTGTTTCCTGCAATTCTGCCTTGATTTCAAATCCTCTTCTTTGCCTTCCCTCAATATATTTGTGGACGAGAGTTATCATTTATAACTCTGCAGGTTTGTGAATTGCAGTGCCCTGAAGCTCCATTTTACAAGTCGGTTTTTTGGGAGCCGGCCGCAAAAGCGCAGGATGGCTTCAGGCCCTGTTCTGGTTCAGGGGGGCAGGCTGAGCCTGTGGTTAATTCTTCTTCCTGATGGGAAAATAGAGTGGCCTGTGCCTGTCCCAACACCAAGAGCTAGTCTCTCATTGGTTCCCCGTCTTCCCGTTCATCCTCAGGACAAATTGCAACCTGTACGGAACAGGAGGTTAAAGGTGCTGATGCTCCAAGTAGGGAGATTGCTAGTAAAGTGGCTGGAATGGCGAACCCGAGCACAAGGAGATGAGAAATGAGGTGCGTTTTAGAAACCTTTCCCCATCACACGGTGTACCATCTTCTGGGTTTCTCATGCATGTTTTCGATGTAGGAAGATGCCCTTGAACCTGGAGATTTGGGACCCATGCGATGGGTAGCACGCAGTATTACTTTAAAGGGTCTGCGTTTGCTCACCCAACCTCACCAGACCTCTCAGCCCCAAGAGTGTCCACCCTTATGTCTCATCCAGCTGTGGGTCTAGATATGGTCAATCCAGGTTGCATCACAGCCCCTGAACGAATTGTGTAAGAATTTCTCTCTCTTTCCCTGTCTTTGTTTCATGGGTTTTTAAAAGTAATTTATTTTTATAATGGGGTTTAGCTGCTTTTCACGGCTGTGTTTATGCCGCTTTACACCCACTTGACACACTAACAGAGAGATATCAATACATAGGTTTTAAGATTATTACTAGTCAGATATATTCTTGTGCGGTGAATCGGGCGTGTTGAGTCCAGTTCTCTGAGCAAGGAGTAGGTCTTGTCTATTCCATATTGGGTTTATGGAACGGTATCTGAGCTAATTTGAAACTCTTGTTTTATGTATCACCCCACCTCACCTTTCCCGTTAAGCAGCCATAGTGTGTTTTCTGCATGTGTGACTCTGTTCTGTTTTGTAATTCAGTTCAAGTGTAACGGTTTTTACATTCCCTCTATAAGTGACACCTTATGAGAAGTGTCCTTTTCTGTGTGACTTATTTCACTTAGAATCGTCTTACCTAAATCCACTCATCATGCTGCTACTAGCCTTATGACATTGATTTCATGGCTGAGTGATATTCCATTGTACATAAGGACCACAAATTTTTATCCATTTTTCGCTTTCCTGGGATATTTAAGGTGGAAGGAAGTGGAGGTCCTTGTCAACAGAGCAGCCCTAAACTTTGGGGTGCTTGTGTCTTGCTGATTTTCAATTTTCCCACTTTATCCCCCCATGCGTGGAAGTGCCCTATGCTCTCTAAGCTGTGTTTTTTAGATGTTTCAGGACACACCGTACACTTCTCCAGAGTGGCTGTTGGCAATTTACATCCCGCCCATCAGTGTAGCAAGGCTCCCATTTCTCCATGGCCTGTCCTGCATTTCTGGTTTTGACACTTTTTTCAGCATGGCCCTTTTGACCGATGGGAAGCGAGACTTCTTTGTAGCGCTGATTTGCCTTTCCAGGTTGCTTGGTTGGCCAAAAAGGGCGTATGCGTTTTTTCCTGAATATATTCAGGAAAAAACGCATACGCCCTTTTTGGCCAAGGGCATCATTGTCAACGTTTTGCCGCTTTTCATGTGCTTTAAAGGCGATTCGAATCTACCTCCTGAAATCTGTTTCCTGCAATTCTGCCTTGATTTCAAATCCTCTTCTTTGCCTTCCCTCAATATATTTGTGGACGAGAGTTATCATTTATAACTCTGCAGGTTTGTGAATTGCAGTGCCCTGAAGCTCCATTTTACAAGTCGGTTTTTTGGGAGCCGGCCGCAAAAGCGCAGGATGGCTTCAGGCCCTGTTCTGGTTCAGGGGGGCAGGCTGAGCCTGTGGTTAATTCTTCTTCCTGATGGGAAAATAGAGTGGCCTGTGCCTGTCCCAACACCAAGAGCTAGTCTCTCATTGGTTCCCCGTCTTCCCGTTCATCCTCAGGACAAATTGCAACCTGTACGGAACAGGAGGTTAAAGGTGCTGTTGCTCCAAGTAGGGAGATTGCTAGTAAAGTGGCTGGAATGGCGAACCCGAGCACAAGGAGATGAGAAATGAGGTGCGTTTTAGAAACCTTTCCCCATCACACGGTGTACCATCTTCTGGGTTTCTCATGCATGTTTTCGATGTAGGAAGATGCCCTTGAACCTGGAGATTTGGGACCCATGCGATGGGTAGCACGCAGTATTACTTTAAAGGGTCTGCGTTTGCTCACCCAACCTCACCAAACCTCTCAGCCCCAAGAGTGTCCACCCTTATGTCTCATCCAGCTGTGGGTCTAGATATGGTCAATCCAGGTTGCATCACAGCCCCTGAACGAATTGTGTAAGAATTTCTCTCTCTTTCCCTGTCTTTGTTTCATGGGTTTTTAAAAGTAATTTATTTTCATAATGGGGTTTAGCTGCTTTTCACGGCTGTGTTTATGCCGCTTTACACCCACTTGACACACTAACAGAGAGATATCAATACATAGGTTTTAAGATTATTACTAGTCAGATATATTCTTGTGCGGTGAATCGGGCGTGTTGAGTCCAGTTCTCTGAGCAAGGAGTAGGTCTTGTCTATTCCATATTGGGTTTATGGAACGGTATCTGAGCTAATTTGAAACTCTTGTTTTATGTATCACCCCACCTCACCTTTCCCGTTAAGCAGCCATAGTGTGTTTTCTGCATGTGTGACTCTGTTCTGTTTTGTAATTCAGTTCAAGTGTAACGGTTTTTACATTCCCTCTATAAGTGACACCTTATGAGAAGTGTCCTTTTCTGTGTGACTTATTTCACTTAGAATCGTCTTACCTAAATCCACTCATCATGCTGCTACTAGCCTTATGACATTGATTTCATGGCTGAGTGATATTCCATTGTACATAAGGACCACAACTTTTTTATCCATTTTTCGCTTTCCTGGGATATTTAAGGTGGAAGGAAGTGGAGGTCCTTGTCAACAGAGCAGCCCTAAACTTTGGGGTGCTTGTGTCTTGCTGATTTTCAATTTTCCCACTTTATCCCCCCATGCGTGGAAGTACCCTATGCTCTCTAAGCTGTGTTTTTTAGATGTTTCAGGACACACCATACACTTCTCCAGAGTGGCTGTTGGCAATTTACATCCCGCCCATCAGTGTAGCAAGGCTCCCATTTCTCCATGGCCTGTCCTGCATTTCTGGTTTTGACACTTTTTTCAGCATGGCCCTTTTGACCGATGGGAAGCGAGACTTCTTTGTAGCGCTGATTTGCCTTTCCAGGTTTCTTGGTTGGCCAAAAAGGGCGTATGCGTTTTTTCCTGAATATATTCAGGAAAAAACGCATACGCCCTTTTTGGCCAAGGGCATCATTGTCAACGTTTTGCCGCTTTTCATGTGCTTTAAAGGCGATTCGAATCTACCTCCTGAAATCTGTTTCCTGCAATTCTGCCTTGATTTCAAATCCTCTTCTTTGCCTTCCCTCAATATATTTGTGGACGAGAGTTATCATTTATAACTCTGCAGGTTTGTGAATTGCAGTGCCCTGAAGCTCCATTTTACAAGTCGGTTTTTTGGGAGCCGGCCGCAAAAGCGCAGGATGGCTTCAGGCCCTGTTCTGGTTCAGGGGGGCAGGCTGAGCCTGTGGTTAATTCTTCTTCCTGATGGGAAAATAGAGTGGCCTGTGCCTGTCCCAACACCAAGAGCTAGTCTCTCATTGGTTCCCCGTCTTCCCGTTCATCCTCAGGACAAATTGCAACCTGTACGGAACAGGAGGTTAAAGGTGCTGATGCTCCAAGTAGGGAGATTGCTAGTAAAGTGGCTGGAATGGCGAACCCGAGCACAAGGAGATGAGAAATGAGGTGCGTTTTAGAAACCTTTCCCCATCACACGGTGTACCATCTTCTGGGTTTCTCATGCATGTTTTCGATGTAGGAAGATGCCCTTGAACCTGGAGATTTGGGACCCATGCGATGGGTAGCACGCAGTATTACTTTAAAGGGTCTGCGTTTGCTCACCCAACCTCACCAGACCTCTCAGCCCCAAGAGTGTCCACCCTTATGTCTCATCCAGCTGTGGGTCTAGATATGGTCAATCCAGGTTGCATCACAGCCCCTGAACGAATTGTGTAAGAATTTCTCTCTCTTTCCCTGTCTTTGTTTCATGGGTTTTTAAAAGTAATTTATTTTTATAATGGGGTTTAGCTGCTTTTCACGGCTGTGTTTATGCCGCTTTACACCCACTTGACACACTAACAGAGAGATATCAATACATAGGTTTTAAGATTATTACTAGTCAGATATATTCTTGTGCGGTGAATCGGGCGTGTTGAGTCCAGTTCTCTGAGCAAGGAGTAGGTCTTGTCTATTCCATATTGGGTTTATGGAACGGTATCTGAGCTAATTTGAAACTCTTGTTTTATGTATCACCCCACCTCACCTTTCCCGTTAAGCAGCCATAGTGTGTTTTCTGCATGTGTGACTCTGTTCTGTTTTGTAATTCAGTTCAAGTGTAACGGTTTTTACATTCCCTCTATAAGTGACACCTTATGAGAAGTGTCCTTTTCTGTGTGACTTATTTCACTTAGAATCGTCTTACCTAAATCCACTCATCATGCTGCTACTAGCCTTATGACATTGATTTCATGGCTGAGTGATATTCCATTGTACATAAGGACCACAAATTTTTATCCATTTTTCGCTTTCCTGGGATATTTAAGGTGGAAGGAAGTGGAGGTCCTTGTCAACAGAGCAGCCCTAAACTTTGGGGTGCTTGTGTCTTGCTGATTTTCAATTTTCCCACTTTATCCCCCCATGCGTGGAAGTGCCCTATGCTCTCTAAGCTGTGTTTTTTAGATGTTTCAGGACACACCGTACACTTCTCCAGAGTGGCTGTTGGCAATTTACATCCCGCCCATCAGTGTAGCAAGGCTCCCATTTCTCCATGGCCTGTCCTGCATTTCTGGTTTTGACACTTTTTTCAGCATGGCCCTTTTGACCGATGGGAAGCGAGACTTCTTTGTAGCGCTGATTTGCCTTTCCAGGTTGCTTGGTTGGCCAAAAAGGGCGTATGCGTTTTTTCCTGAATATATTCAGGAAAAAACGCATACGCCCTTTTTGGCCAAGGGCATCATTGTCAACGTTTTGCCGCTTTTCATGTGCTTTAAAGGCGATTCGAATCTACCTCCTGAAATCTGTTTCCTGCAATTCTGCCTTGATTTCAAATCCTCTTCTTTGCCTTCCCTCAATATATTTGTGGACGAGAGTTATCATTTATAACTCTGCAGGTTTGTGAATTGCAGTGCCCTGAAGCTCCATTTTACAAGTCGGTTTTTTGGGAGCCGGCCGCAAAAGCGCAGGATGGCTTCAGGCCCTGTTCTGGTTCAGGGGGGCAGGCTGAGCCTGTGGTTAATTCTTCTTCCTGATGGGAAAATAGAGTGGCCTGTGCCTGTCCCAACACCAAGAGCTAGTCTCTCATTGGTTCCCCGTCTTCCCGTTCATCCTCAGGACAAATTGCAACCTGTACGGAACAGGAGGTTAAAGGTGCTGTTGCTCCAAGTAGGGAGATTGCTAGTAAAGTGGCTGGAATGGCGAACCCGAGCACAAGGAGATGAGAAATGAGGTGCGTTTTAGAAACCTTTCCCCATCACACGGTGTACCATCTTCTGGGTTTCTCATGCATGTTTTCGATGTAGGAAGATGCCCTTGAACCTGGAGATTTGGGACCCATGCGATGGGTAGCACGCAGTATTACTTTAAAGGGTCTGCGTTTGCTCACCCAACCTCACCAAACCTCTCAGCCCCAAGAGTGTCCACCCTTATGTCTCATCCAGCTGTGGGTCTAGATATGGTCAATCCAGGTTGCATCACAGCCCCTGAACGAATTGTGTAAGAATTTCTCTCTCTTTCCCTGTCTTTGTTTCATGGGTTTTTAAAAGTAATTTATTTTTATAATGGGGTTTAGCTGCTTTTCACGGCTGTGTTTATGCCGCTTTACACCCACTTGACACACTAACAGAGAGATATCAATACATAGGTTTTAAGATTATTACTAGTCAGATATATTCTTGTGCGGTGAATCGGGCGTGTTGAGTCCAGTTCTCTGAGCAAGGAGTAGGTCTTGTCTATTCCATATTGGGTTTATGGAACGGTATCTGAGCTAATTTGAAACTCTTGTTTTATGTATCACCCCACCTCACCTTTCCCGTTAAGCAGCCATAGTGTGTTTTCTGCATGTGTGACTCTGTTCTGTTTTGTAATTCAGTTCAAGTGTAACGGTTTTTACATTCCCTCTATAAGTGACACCTTATGAGAAGTGTCCTTTTCTGTGTGACTTATTTCACTTAGAATCGTCTTACCTAAATCCACTCATCATGCTGCTACTAGCCTTATGACATTGATTTCATGGCTGAGTGATATTCCATTGTACATAAGGACCACAACTTTTTTATCCATTTTTCGCTTTCCTGGGATATTTAAGGTGGAAGGAAGTGGAGGTCCTTGTCAACAGAGCAGCCCTAAACTTTGGGGTGCTTGTGTCTTGCTGATTTTCAATTTTCCCACTTTATCCCCCCATGCGTGGAAGTGCCCTATGCTCTCTAAGCTGTGTTTTTTAGATGTTTCAGGACACACCATACACTTCTCCAGAGTGGCTGTTGGCAATTTACATCCCGCCCATCAGTGTAGCAAGGCTCCCATTTCTCCATGGCCTGTCCTGCATTTCTGGTTTTGACACTTTTTTCAGCATGGCCCTTTTGACCGATGGGAAGCGAGACTTCTTTGTAGCGCTGATTTGCCTTTCCAGGTTGCTTGGTTGGCCAAAAAGGGCGTATGCGTTTTTTCCTGAATATATTCAGGAAAAAACGCATACGCCCTTTTTGGCCAAGGGCATCATTGTCAACGTTTTGCCGCTTTTCATGTGCTTTAAAGGCGATTCGAATCTACCTCCTGAAATCTGTTTCCTGCAATTCTGCCTTGATTTCAAATCCTCTTCTTTGCCTTCCCTCAATATATTTGTGGACGAGAGTTATGATTTATAACTCTGCAGGTTTGTGAATTGCAGTGCCCTGAAGCTCCATTTTACAAGTCGGTTTTTTGGGAGCCGGCCGAAAAGCGCCGGATGGCTTCAGTCCCTGTTCTGGTTCAGGGGGGCAGGCTGAGCCTGTGGTTAATTCTTCTTCCTGATGGGAAAATAGAGTGGCCTGTGCCTGTCCCAACACCAAGAGCTAGTCTCTCATTGGTTCCCCGTCTTCCCGTTCATCCTCAGGACAAATTGCAACCTGTACGGAACAGGAGGTTAAAGGTGCTGATGCTCCAAGTAGGGAGATTGCTAGTAAAGTGGCTGGAATGGCGAACCCGAGCACAAGGAGATGAGAAATGAGGTGCGTTTTAGAAACCTTTCCCCATCACACGGTGTACCATCTTCTGGGTTTCTCATGCATGTTTTCGATGTAGGAAGATGCCCTTGAACCTGGAGATTTGGGACCCATGCGATGGGTAGCACGCAGTATTACTTTAAAGGGTCTGCGTTTGCTCACCCAACCTCACCAAACCTCTCAGCCCCAAGAGTGTCCACCCTTATGTCTCATCCAGCTGTGGGTCTAGATATGGTCAATCCAGGTTGCATCACAGCCCCTGAACGAATTGTGTAAGAATTTCTCTCTCTTTCCCTGTCTTTGTTTCATGGGTTTTTAAAAGTAATTTATTTTTATAATGGGGTTTAGCTGCTTTTCACGGCTGTGTTTATGCCGCTTTACACCCACTTGACACACTAACAGAGAGATATCAATACATAGGTTTTAAGATTATTACTAGTCAGATATATTCTTGTGCGGTGAATCGGGCGTGTTGAGTCCAGTTCTCTGAGCAAGGAGTAGGTCTTGTCTATTCCATATTGGGTTTATGGAACGGTATCTGAGCTAATTTGAAACTCTTGTTTTATGTATCACCCCACCTCACCTTTCCCGTTAAGCAGCCATAGTGTGTTTTCTGCATGTGTGACTCTGTTCTGTTTTGTAATTCAGTTCAAGTGTAACGGTTTTTACATTCCCTCTATAAGTGACACCTTATGAGAAGTGTCCTTTTCTGTGTGACTTATTTCACTTAGAATCGTCTTACCTAAATCCACTCATCATGCTGCTACTAGCCTTATGACATTGATTTCATGGCTGAGTGATATTCCATTGTACATAAGGACCACAACTTTTTTATCCATTTTTCGCTTTCCTGGGATATTTAAGGTGGAAGGAAGTGGAGGTCCTTGTCAACAGAGCAGCCCTAAACTTTGGGGTGCTTGTGTCTTGCTGATTTTCAATTTTCCCACTTTATCCCCCCATGCGTGGAAGTGCCCTATGCTCTCTAAGCTGTGTTTTTTAGATGTTTCAGGACACACCGTACACTTCTCCAGAGTGGCTGTTGGCAATTTACATCCCGCCCATCAGTGTAGCAAGGCTCCCATTTCTCCATGGCCTGTCCTGCATTTCTGGTTTTGACACTTTTTTCAGCATGGCCCTTTTGACCGATGGGAAGCGAGACTTCTTTGTAGCGCTGATTTGCCTTTCCAGGTTGCTTGGTTGGCCAAAAAGGGCGTATGCGTTTTTTCCTGAATATATTCAGGAAAAAACGCATACGCCCTTTTTGGCCAAGGGCATCATTGTCAACGTTTTGCCGCTTTTCATGTGCTTTAAAGGCGATTCGAATCTACCTCCTGAAATCTGTTTCCTGCAATTCTGCCTTGATTTCAAATCCTCTTCTTTGCCTTCCCTCAATATATTTGTGGACGAGAGTTATCATTTATAACTCTGCAGGTTTGTGAATTGCAGTGCCCTGAAGCTCTATTTTACAAGTCGGTTTTTTGGGAGCCGGCCGCAAAAGCGCCGGATGGCTTCAGTCCCTGTTCTGGTTCAGGGGGGCAGGCTGAGCCTGTGGTTAATTCTTCTTCCTGATGGGAAAATAGAGTGACCTGTGCCTGTCCCAACACCAAGAGCTAGTCTCTCATTGGTTCCCCGTCTTCCCGTTCATCCTCAGGACAAATTGCAACCTGTACGGAACAGGAGGTTAAAGGTGCTGATGCTCCAAGTAGGGAGATTGCTAGTAAAGTGGCTGGAATGGCGAACCCGAGCACAAGGAGATGAGAAATGAGGTGCGTTTTAGAAACCTTTCCCCATCACACGGTGTACCATCTTCTGGGTTTCTCATGCATGTTTTCGATGTAGGAAGATGCCCTTGAACCTGGAGATTTGGGACCCATGCGATGGGTAGCACGCAGTATTACTTTAAAGGGTCTGCGTTTGCTCACCCAACCTCACCAGACCTCTCAGCCCCAAGAGTGTCCACCCTTATGTCTCATCCAGCTGTGGGTCTAGATATGGTCAATCCAGGTTGCATCACAGCCCCTGAACGAATTGTGTAAGAATTTCTCTCTCTTTCCCTGTCTTTGTTTCATGGGTTTTTAAAAGTAATTTATTTTTATAATGGGGTTTAGCTGCTTTTCACGGCTGTGTTTAGGCCGCTTTACACCCACTTGACACACTAACAGAGAGATATCAATACATAGGTTTTAAGATTATTTCTAGTCAGATATATTCTTGTGCGGTCAATCGGGCGTGTTGAGTCCAGTTCTCTGAGCAAGGAGTAGGTCTTGTCTATTCCATATTGGGTTTATGGAACGGTATCTGAGCTAATTTGAAACTCTTGTTTTATGTATCACCCCACCTCACCTTTCCCGTTAAGCAGCCATAGTGTGTTTTCTGCATGTGTGACTCTGTTCTGTTTTGTAATTCAGTTCAAGTGTAACGGTTTTTACATTCCCTCTATAAGTGACACCTTATGAGAAGTGTCCTTTTCTGTGTGACTTATTTCACTTAGAATCGTCTTACCTAAATCCACTCATCATGCTGCTACTAGCCTTATGACATTGATTTCATGGCTGAGTGATATTCCATTGTACATAAGGACCACAACTTTTTTATCCATTTTTCGCTTTCCTGGGATATTTAAGGTGGAAGGAAGTGGAGGTCCTTGTCAACAGAGCAGCCCTAAACTTTGGGGTGCTTGTGTCTTGCTGATTTTCAATTTTCCCACTTTATCCCCCCATGCGTGGAAGTGCCCTATGCTCTCTAAGCTGTGTTTTTTAGATGTTTCAGGACACACCGTACACTTCTCCAGAGTGGCTGTTGGCAATTTACATCCCGCCCATCAGTGTAGCAAGGCTCCCATTTCTCCATGGCCTGTCCTGCATTTCTGGTTTTGACACTTTTTTCAGCATGGCCCTTTTGACCGATGGGAAGCGAGACTTCTTTGTAGCGCTGATTTGCCTTTCCAGGTTGCTTGGTTGGCCAAAAAGGGCGTATGCGTTTTTTCCTGAATATATTCAGGAAAAAGCGCATACGCCCTTTTTGGCCAAGGGCATCATTGTCAACGTTTTGCCGCTTTTCATGTGCTTTAAAGGCGATTCGAATCTACCTCCTGAAATCTGTTTCCTGCAATTCTGCCTTGATTTCAAATCCTCTTCTTTGCCTTCCCTCAATATATTTGTGGACGAGAGTTATCATTTATAACTCTGCAGGTTTGTGAATTGCAGTGCCCTGAAGCTCCATTTTACAAGTCGCTTTTTCGGGAGCCGGCCGCAAAAGCGCAGGATGGCTTCAGGCCCTGTTCTGGTTCAGGGGGGCAGGCTGAGCCTGTGGTTAATTCTTCTTCCTGATGGGAAAATAGAGTGACCTGTGCCTGTCCCAACACCAAGAGCTAGTCTCTCATTGGTTCCCCGTCTTCCCGTTCATCCTCAGGACAAATTGCAACCTGTACGGAACAGGAGGTTAAAGGTGCTGATGCTCCAAGTAGGGAGATTGCTAGTAAAGTGGCTGGAATGGCGAACCCGAGCACAAGGAGATGAGAAATGAGGTGCGTTTTAGAAACGTTTCCCCATCACACGGTGTACCATCTTCTGGGTTTCTCATGCATGTTTTCGATGTAGGAAGATGCCCTTGAACCTGGAGATTTGGGACCCATGCGATGGGTAGCACGCAGTATTACTTTAAAGGGTCTGCGTTTGCTCACCCAACCTCACCAGACCTCTCAGCCCCAAGAGTGTCCACCCTTATGTCTCATCCAGCTGTGGGTCTAGATATGGTCAATCCAGGTTGCATCACAGCCCCTGAACGAATTGTGTAAGAATTTCTCTCTCTTTCCCTGTCTTTGTTTCATGGGTTTTTAAAAGTAATTTATTTTTATAATGGGGTTTAGCTGCTTTTCACGGCTGTGTTTTTGCCGCTTTACACCCACTTGACACACTAACAGAGAGATATCAATACATAGGTTTTAAGATTATTACTAGTCAGATATATTCTTGTGCGGTGAATCGGGCGTGTTGAGTCCAGTTCTCTGAGCAAGGAGTAGGTCTTGTCTATTCCATATTGGGTTTATGGAACGGTATCTGAGCTAATTTGAAACTCTTGTTTTATGTATCACCCCACCTCACCTTTCCCGTTAAGCAGCCATAGTGTGTTTTCTGCATGTGTGACTCTGTTCTGTTTTGTAATTCAGTTCAAGTGTAACGGTTTTTACATTCCCTCTATAAGTGACACCTTATGAGAAGTGTCCTTTTCTGTGTAACTTATTTCACTTAGAATCGTCTTACCTAAATCCACTCATCATGCTGCTACTAGCCTTATGACATTGATTTCATGGCTTAGTGATATTCCATTGTACATAAGGACCACAACTTTTTTATCCATTTTTCGCTTTCCTGGGATATTTAAGGTGGAAGGAAGTGGAGGTCCTTGTCAACAGAGCAGCCCTAAACTTTGGGGTGCTTGTGTCTTGCTGATTTTCAATTTTCCCACTTTATCCCCCCATGCGTGGAAGTGCCCTATGCTCTCTAAGCTGTGTTTTTTAGATGTTTCAGGACACACCGTACACTTCTCCAGAGTGGCTGTTGGCAATTTACATCCCGCCCATCAGTGTAGCAAGGCTCCCATTTCTCCATGGCCTGTCCTGCATTTCTGGTTTTGACACTTTTTTCAGCATGGCCCTTTTGACCGATGGGAAGCGAGACTTCTTTGTAGCGCTGATTTGCCTTTCCAGGTTGCTTGGTTGGCCAAAAAGGGCGTATGCGTTTTTTCCTGAATATATTCAGGAAAAAACGCATACGCCCTTTTTGGCCAAGGGCATCATTGTCAACGTTTTGCCGCTTTTCATGTGCTTTAAAGGCGATTCGAATCTACCTCCTGAAATCTGTTTCCTGCAATTCTGCCTTGATTTCAAATCCTCTTCTTTGCCTTCCCTCAATATATTTGTGGACGAGAGTTATCATTTATAACTCTGCAGGTTTGTGAATTGCAGTGCCCTGAAGCTCCATTTTACAAGTCGGTTTTTTGGGAGCCGGCCGCAAAAGCGCCGGATGGCTTCAGGCCCTGTTCTGGTTCAGGGGGGCAGGCTGAGCCTGTGGTTAATTCTTCTTCCTGATGGGAAAATAGAGTGACCTGTGCCTGTCCCAACACCAAGAGCTAGTCTCTCATTGGTTCCCCATCTTCCCGTTCATCCTCAGGACAAATTGCAACCTGTACGGAACAGGAGGTTAAAGGTGCTGATGCTCCAAGTAGGGAGATTGCTAGTAAAGTGGCTGGAATGGCGAACCCGAGCACAAGGAGATGAGAAATGAGGTGCGTTTTAGAAACCTTTCCCCATCACACGGTGTACCATCTTCTGGGTTTCTCATGCATGTTTTCGATGTAGGAAGATGCCCTTGAACCTGGAGATTTGGGACCCATGTGATGGGTAGCACGCAGTATTACTTTAAAGGGTCTGCGTTTGCTCACCCAACCTCACCAGACCTCTCAGCCCCAAGAGTGTCCACCCTTATGTCTCATCCAGCTGTGGGTCTAGATATGGTCAATCCAGGTTGCATCACAGCCCCTGAACGAATTGTGTAAGAATTTCTCTCTCTTTCCCTGTCTTTGTTTCATGGGTTTTTATAAGTAATTTATTTTTATAATGGGGTTTAGCTGCTTTTCACGGCTGTGTTTATGCCGCTTTACACCCACTTGACACACTAACAGAGAGATATCAATACATAGGTTTTAAGATTATTTCTAGTCAGATATATTCTTGTGCGGTGAATCGGGCGTGTTGAGTCCAGTTCTCTGAGCAAGGAGTAGGTCTTGTCTATTCCATATTGGGTTTATGGAACGGTATCTGAGCTAATTTGAAACTCTTGTTTTATGTATCACCCCACCTCACCTTTCCCGTTAAGCAGCCATAGTGTGTTTTCTGCATGTGTGACTCTCTTCTGTTTTGTAATTCAGTTCAAGTGTAACGGTTTTTACATTCCCTCTATAAGTGACACCTTATGAGAAGTGTCCTTTTCTGTGTGACTTATTTCACTTAGAATCGTCTTACCTAAATCCACTCATCATGCTGCTACTAGCCTTATGACATTGATTTCATGGCTGAGTGATATTCCATTGTACATAAGGACTACAACTTTTTTATCCATTTTTCGCTTTCCTGGGATATTTAAGGTGGAAGGAAGTGGAGGTCCTTGTCAACAGAGCAGCCCTAAACTTTGGGGTGCTTGTGTCTTGCTGATTTTCAATTTTCCCACTTTATCCCCCCATGCGTGGAAGTGCCCTATGCTCTCTAAGCTGTGTTTTTTAGATGTTTCAGGACACACCGTACACTTCTCCAGAGTGGCTGTTGGCAATTTACATCCCGCCCATCAGTGTAGCAAGGCTCCCATTTCTCCATGGCCTGTCCTGCATTTCTGGTTTTGACACTTTTTTCAGCATGGCCCTTTTGACCGATGGGAAGCGAGACTTCTTTGTAGCGCTGATTTGCCTTTCCAGGTTGCTTGGTTGGCCAAAAAGGGCGTATGCGTTTTTTCCTGAATATATTCAGGAAAAAACGCATATGCCCTTTTTGGCCAAGGGCATCATTGTCAACGTTTTGCCGCTTTTCATGTGCTTTAAAGGCGATTCGAATCTACCTCCTGAAATCTGTTTCCTGCAATTCTGCCTTGATTTCAAATCCTCTTCTTTGCCTTCCCTCAATATATTTGTGGACGAGAGTTATCATTTATAACTCTGCAGGTTTGTGAATTGCAGTGCCCTGAAGCTCCATTTTACAAGTCGCTTTTTTGGGAGCCGGCCGCAAAAGCGCAGGATGGATTCAGGCCCTGTTCTGGTTCAGGGGGGCAGGCTGAGCCTGTGGTTAATTCTTCTTCCTGATGGGAAAATAGAGTGACCTGTGCCTGTCCCAACACCAAGAGCTAGTCTCTCATTGGTTCCCCGTCTTCCCGTTCATCCTCAGGACAAATTGCAACCTGTACGGAACAGGAGGTTAAAGGTGCTGATGCTCCAAGTAGGGAGATTGCTAGTAAAGTGGCTGGAATGGCGAACCCGAGCACAAGGAGATGAGAAATGAGGTGCGTTTTAGAAACCTTTCCCCATCACACGGTGTACCATCTTCTGGGTTTCTCATGCATGTTTTCGATGTAGGAAGATGCCCTTGAACCTGGAGATTTGGGACCCATGCGATGGGTAGCACGCAGTATTACTTTAAAGGGTCTGCGTTTCTCACCCAACCTCACCAGACCTCTCAGCCCCAAGAGTGTCCACCCTTATGTCTCATCCAGCTGTGGGTCTAGATATGGTCAATCCAGGTTGCATCACAGCCCCTGAACGAATTGTGTAAGAATTTCTCTCTCTTTCCCTGTCTTTGTTTCATGGGTTTTTAAAAGTAATTTATTTTTATAATGGGGTTTAGCTGCTTTTCACGGCTGTGTTTATGTCGCTTTTCACCCACTTGAAACACTAACAGAGAGATATCAATACATAGGTTTTAAGATTATTACTAGTCAGATATATTTTTGTGCGGTGAATCGGGGGTGTTGAGTCCAGTTCTCTGAGCAAGGAGTAGGTCTTGTCTATTCCATATTGGGTTTATGGAACGGTATCTGAGCTAATTTGAAACTCTTGTTTTATGTATCACCCCACCTCACCTTTCCCGTTAAGCAGCCATAGTGTGTTTTCTGCATGTGTGACTCTGTTCTGTTTTGTAATTCAGTTCAAGTGTAACGGTTTTTACATTCCCTCTATAAGTGACACCTTATGAGAAGTGTCCTTTTCTGTGTGACTTATTTCACTTAGAATCGTCTTACCTAAATCCACTCATCATGCTGCTACTAGCCTTATGACATTGATTTCATGGCTGAGTGATATTCCATTGTACATAAAGACCACAACTTTTTTATCCATTTTTCGCTTTCCTGGGATATTTAAGGTGGAAGGAAGTGGAGGTCCTTGTCAACAGAGCAGCCCTAAACTTTGGGGTGCTTGTGTCTTGCTGATTTTCAATTTTCCCACTTTATCCCCCCATGCGTGGAAGTGCCCTATGCTCTCTAAGCTGTGTTTTTTAGATGTTTCAGGACACACCGTACACTTCTCCAGAGTGGCTGTTGGCAATTTACATCCCGCCCATCAGTGTAGCAAGGCTCCCATTTCTCCATGGCCTGTCCTGCATTTCTGGTTTTGACACTTTTTTCAGCATGGCCCTTTTGACCGATGGGAAGCGAGACTTCTTTGTAGCGCTGATTTGCCTTTCCAGGTTGCTTGGTTGGCCAAAAAGGGCGTATGCGTTTTTTCCTGAATATATTCAGGAAAAAACGCATACGCCCTTTTTGGCCAAGGGCATCATTGTCAACGTTTTGCCGCTTTTCATGTGCTTTAAAGGCGATTCGAATCTACCTCCTGAAATCTGTTTCCTGCAATTCTGCCTTGATTTCAAATCCTCTTCTTTGCCTTCCCTCAATATATTTGTGGACGAGAGTTATCATTTATAACTCTGCAGGTTTGTGAATTGCAGTGCCCTGAAGCTCCATTTTACAAGTCGGTTTTTTGGGAGCCGGCCGCAAAAGCGCCGGATGGCTTCAGGCCCTGTTCTGGTTCAGGGGGGCAGGCTGAGCCTGTGGTTAATTCTTCTTCCTGATGGGAAAATAGAGTGACCTGTGCCTGTCCCAACACCAAGAGCTAGTCTCTCATTGGTTCCCCGTCTTCCCGTTCATCCTCAGGACAAATTGCAACCTGTACGGAACAGGAGGTTAAAGGTGCTGATGCTCCAAGTAGGGAGATTGCTAGTAAAGTGGCTGGAATGGCGAACCCGAGCACAAGGAGATGAGAAATGAGGTGCGTTTTAGAAACCTTTCCCCATCACACGGTGTACCATCTTCTGGGTTTCTCATGCATGTTTTCGATGTAGGAAGATGCCCTTGAACCTGGAGATTTGGGACCCATGCGATGGGTAGCACGCAGTATTACTTTAAAGGGTCTGCGTTTGCTCACCCAACCTCACCAGACCTCTCAGCCCCAAGAGTGTCCACCCTTATGTCTCATCCAGCTGTGGGTCTAGATATGGTCAATCCAGGTTGCATCACAGCCCCTGAACGAATTGTGTAAGAATTTCTCTCTCTTTCCCTGTCTTTGTTTCATGGGTTTTTAAAAGTAATTTATTTTTATAATGGGGTTTAGCTGCTTTTCACGGCTGTGTTTATGCCGCTTTACACCCACTTGACACACTAACAGAGAGATATCAATACATAGGTTTTAAGATTATTACTAGTCAGATATATTCTTGTGCGGTGAATCGGGCGTGTTGAGTCCAGTTCTCTGAGCAAGGAGTAGGTCTTGTCTATTACATATTGGGTTTATGGAACGGTATCTGAGCTAATTTGAAACTCTTGTTTTATGTATCACCCCACCTCACCTTTCCCGTTAAGCAGCCATATTGTGTTTTCTGCATGTGTGACTCTGTTCTGTTTTGTAATTCAGTTCAAGTGTAACGGTTTTTACATTCCCTCTATAAGTGACACCTTATGAGAAGTGTCCTTTTCTGTGTGACTTATTTCACTTAGAATCGTCTTACCTAAATCCACTCATCATGCTGCTACTAGCCTTATGACATTGATTTCATGGCTGAGTGATATTCCATTGTACATAAGGACCACAACTTTTTTATCCATTTTTTGCTTTCCTGGGATATTTAAGGTGGAAGGAAGTGGAGGTCCTTGTCAACAGAGCAGCCCTAAACTTTGGGGTGCTTGTGTCTTGCTGATTTTCAATTTTCCCACTTTATCCCCCCATGCGTGGAAGTGCCCTATGCTCTCTAAGCTGTGTTTTTTAGATGTTTCAGGACACACCGTACACTTCTCCAGAGTGGCTGTTGGCAATTTACATCCCGCCCATCAGTGTAGCAAGGCTCCCATTTCTCCATGGCCTGTCCTGCATTTCTGGTTTTGACACTTTTTTCAGCATGGCCCTTTTGACCGATGGGAAGCGAGACTTCTTTGTAGCGCTGATTTGCCTTTCCAGGTTGCTTGGTTGGCCAAAAAGGGCGTATGCGTTTTTTCCTGAATATATTCAGGAAAAAACGCATACGCCCTTTTTGGCCAAGGGCATCATTGTGAACGTTTTGCCGCTTTTCATGTGCTTTAAAGGCGATTCGAATCTACCTCCTGAAATCTGTTTCCTGCAATTCTGCCTTGATTTCAAATCCTCTTCTTTGCCTTCCCTCAATATATTTGTGGACGAGAGTTATCATTTATAACTCTGCAGGTTTGTGAATTGCAGTGCCCTGAAGCTCCATTTTACAAGTCGCTTTTTTGGGAGCC
Source organism: Balaenoptera physalus (assembly GCF_965194825.1). NCBI lineage: Eukaryota > Metazoa > Chordata > Mammalia > Artiodactyla > Balaenopteridae > Balaenoptera > Balaenoptera physalus. Next base: position 77,079 of record NW_028124726.1, read on the forward strand.
GGCCGCAAAAGCGCAGGATGGCTTCAGGCCCTGTTCTGGTTCAGGGGGGCAGGCTGAGCCTGTGGTTAATTCTTCTTCCTGATGGGAAAATAGAGTGACCTGTGCCTGTCCCAACACCAAGAGCTAGTCTCTCATTGGTTCCCCGTCTTCCCGTTCATCCTCAGGACAAATTGCAACCTGTACGGAACAGGAGGTTAAAGGTGCTGATGCTCCAAGTAGGGAGATTGCTAGTAAAGTGGCTGGAATGGCGAACCCGAGCACAAGGAGATGAGAAATGAGGTGCGTTTTAGAAACCTTTCCCCATCACACGGTGTACCATCTTCTGGGTTTCTCATGCATGTTTTCCATGTAGGAAGATGCCCTTGAACCTGGAGATTTGGGACCCATGCGATGGGTAGCACGCAGTATTACTTTAAAGGGTCTGCGTTTCTCACCCAACCTCACCAGACCTCTCAGCCCCAAGAGTGTCCACCCTTATGTCTCATCCAGCTGTGGGTCTAGATATGGTCAATCCAGGTTGCATCACAGCCCCTGAACGAATTGTGTAAGAATTTCTCTCTCTTTCCCTGTCTTTGTTTCATGGGTTTTTAAAAGTAATTTATTTTTATAATGGGGTTTAGCTGCTTTTCACGGCTGTGTTTATGCCGCTTTACACCCACTTGACACACTAACAGAGAGATATCAATACATAGGTTTTAAGATTATTACTAGTCAGATATATTCTTGTGCGGTGAATCGGGCGTGTTGAGTCCAGTTCTCTGAGCAAGGAGTAGGTCTTGTCTATTCCATATTGGGTTTATGGAACGGTATCTGAGCTAATTTGAAACTCTTGTTTTATGTATCACCCCACCTCACCTTTCCCGTTAAGCAGCCATAGTGTGTTTTCTGCATGTGTGACTCTGTTCTGTTTTGTAATTCAGTTCAAGTGTAACGGTTTTTACATTCCCTCTATAAGTGACACCTTATGAGAAGTGTCCTTTTCTGTGTGACTTATTTCACTTAGAATCGTCTTACCTAAATCCACTCATCATGCTGCTACTAGCCTTATGACATTGATTTCATGGCTGAGTGATATTCCATTGTACATAAGGACCACAACTTTTTTATCCATTTTTCGCTTTCCTGGGATATTTAAGGTGGAAGGAAGTGGAGGTCCTTGTCAACAGAGCAGCCCTAAACTTTGGGGTGCTTGTGTCTTGCTGATTTTCAATTTTCCCACTTTATCCCCCCATGCGTGGAAGTGCCCTATGCTCTCTAAGCTGTGTTTTTTAGATGTTTCAGGACACACCGTACACTTCTCCAGAGTGGCTGTTGGCAATTTACATCCCGCCCATCAGTGTAGCAAGGCTCCCATTTCTCCATGGCCTGTCCTGCATTTCTGGTTTTGACACTTTTTTCAGCATGGCCCTTTTGACCGATGGGAAGCGAGACTTCTTTGTAGAGCTGATTTGCCTTTCCAGGTTGCTTGGTTGGCCAAAAAGGGCGTATGCGTTTTTTCCTGAATATATTCAGGAAAAAACGCATACGCCCTTTTTGGCCAAGGGCATCATTGTCAACGTTTTGCCGCTTTTCATGTGCTTTAAAGGCGATTCGAATCTACCTCCTGAAATCTGTTTCCTGCAATTCTGCCTTGATTTCAAATCCTCTTCTTTGCCTTCCCTCAATATATTTGTGGACGAGAGTTATCATTTATAACTCTGCAGGTTTGTGAATTGCAGTGCCCTGAAGCTCCATTTTACAAGTCACTTTTTTGGGAGCCGGCCGCAAAAGCGCAGGATGGATTCAGGCCCTGTTCTGGTTCAGGGGGGCAGGCTGAGCCTGTGGTTAATTCTTCTTCCTGATGGGAAAATAGAGTGACCTGTGCCTGTCCCAACACCAAGAGCTAGTCTCTCATTGGTTCCCCGTCTTCCCGTTCATCCTCAGGACAAATTGCAACCTGTACGGAACAGGAGGTTAAAGGTGCTGATGCTCCAAGTAGGGAGATTGCTAGTAAAGTGGCTGGAATGGCGAACCCGAGCACAAGGAGATGAGAAATGAGGTGCGTTTTAGAAACGTTTCCCCATCACACGGTGTACCATCTTCTGGGTTTCTCATGCATGTTTTCGATGTAGGAAGATGCCCTTGAACCTGGAGATTTGGGACCCATGCGATGGGTAGCACGCAGTATTACTTTAAAGGGTCTGCGTTTCTCACCCAACCTCACCAGACCTCTCAGCCCCAAGAGTGTCCACCCTTATGTCTCATCCAGCTGTGGGTCTAGATATGGTCAATCCAGGTTGCATCACAGCCCCTGAACGAATTGTGTAAGAATTTCTCTCTCTTTCCCTGTCTTTGTTTCATGGGTTTTTAAAAGTAATTTATTTTTATAATGGGGTTTAGCTGCTTTTCACGGCTGTGTTTAGGCCGCTTTACACCCACTTGACACACTAACAGAGAGATATCAATACATAGGTTTTAAGATTATTACTAGTCAGATATATTCTTGTGCGGTGAATCGGGCGTGTTGAGTCCAGTTCTCTGAGCAAGGAGTAGGTCTTGTCTATTCCATATTGGGTTTATGGAACGGTATCTGAGCTAATTTGAAACTCTTGTTTTATGTATCACCCCACCTCACCTTTCCCGTTAAGCAGCCATAGTGTGTTTTCTGCATGTGTGACTCTGTTCTGTTTTGTAATTCAGTTCAAGTGTAACGGTTTTTACATTCCCTCTATAAGTGACACCTTATGAGAAGTGTCCTTTTCTGTGTGACTTATTTCACTTAGAATCGTCTTACCTAAATCCACTCATCATGCTGCTACTAGCCTTATGACATTGATTTCATGGCTGAGTGATATTCCATTGTACATAAGGACCACAACTTTTTTATCCATTTTTCGCTTTCCTGGGATATTTAAGGTGGAAGGAAGTGGAGGTCCTTGTCAACAGAGCAGCCCTAAACTTTGGGGTGCTTGTGTCTTGCTGATTTTCAATTTTCCCACTTTATCCCCCCATGCGTGGAAGTGCCCTATGCTCTCTAAGCTGTGTTTTTTAGATGTTTCAGGACACACCGTACACTTCTCCAGAGTGGCTGTTGGCAATTTACATCCCGCCCATCAGTGTAGCAAGGCTCCCATTTCTCCATGGCCTGTCCTGCATTTCTGGTTTTGACACTTTTTTCAGCATGGCCCTTTTGACCGATGGGAAGCGAGACTTCTTTGTAGCGCTGATTTGCCTTTCCAGGTTGCTTGGTTGGCCAAAAAGGGCGTATGCGTTTTTTCCTGAATATATTCAGGAAAAAACGCATACGCCCTTTTTGGCCAAGGGCATCATTGTCAACGTTTTGCCGCTTTTCATGTGCTTTAAAGGCGATTCGAATCTACCTCCTGAAATCTGTTTCCTGCAATTCTGCCTTGATTTCAAATCCTCTTCTTTGCCTTCCCTCAATATATTTGTGGACGAGAGTTATCATTTATAACTCTGCAGGTTTGTGAATTGCAGTGCCCTGAAGCTCCATTTTACAAGTCGGTTTTTTGGGAGCCGGCCGCAAAAGCGCCGGATGGCTTCAGGCCCTGTTCTGGTTCAGGGGGGCAGGCTGAGCCTGTGGTTAATTCTTCTTCCTGATGGGAAAATAGAGTGACCTGTGCCTGTCCCAACACCAAGAGCTAGTCTCTCATTGGTTCCCCGTCTTCCCGTTCATCCTCAGGACAAATTGCAACCTGTACGGAACAGGAGGTTAAAGGTGCTGATGCTCCAAGTAGGGAGATTGCTAGTAAAGTGGCTGGAATGGCGAACCCGAGCACAAGGAGATGAGAAATGAGGTGCGTTTTAGAAACGTTTCCCCATCACACGGTGGACCATCTTCTGGGTTTCTCATGCATGTTTTCGATGTAGGAAGATGCCCTTGAACCTGGAGATTTGGGACCCATGCGATGGGTAGCACGCAGTATTACTTTAAAGGGTCTGCGTTTGCTCACCCAACCTCACCAGACCTCTCAGCCCCAAGAGTGTCCACCCTTATGTCTCATCCAGCTGTGGGTCTAGATATGGTCAATCCAGGTTGCATCACAGCCCCTGAACGAATTGTGTAAGAATTTCTCTCTCTTTCCCTGTCTTTGTTTCATGGGTTTTTAAAAGTAATTTATTTTTATAATGGGGTTTAGCTGCTTTTCACGGCTGTGTTTATGCCGCTTTACACCCACTTGACACACTAACAGAGAGATATCAATACATAGGTTTTAAGATTATTTCTAGTCAGATATATTCTTGTGCGGTGAATCGGGCGTGTTGAGTCCAGTTCTCTGAGCAAGGAGTAGGTCTTGTCTATTCCATATTGGGTTTATGGAACGGTATCTGAGCTAATTTGAAACTCTTGTTTTATGTATCACCCCACCTCACCTTTCCCGTTAAGCAGCCATAGTGTGTTTTCTGCATGTGTGACTCTCTTCTGTTTTGTAATTCAGTTCAAGTGTAACGGTTTTTACATTCCCTCTATAAGTGACACCTTATGAGAAGTGTCCTTTTCTGTGTGACTTATTTCACTTAGAATCGTCTTACCTAAATCCACTCATCATGCTGCTACTAGCCTTATGACATTGATTTCATGGCTGAGTGATATTCCATTGTACATAAGGACTACAACTTTTTTATCCATTTTTCGCTTTCCTGGGATATTTAAGGTGGAAGGAAGTGGAGGTCCTTGTCAACAGAGCAGCCCTAAACTTTGGGGTGCTTGTGTCTTGCTGATTTTCAATTTTCCCACTTTATCCCCCCATGCGTGGAAGTGCCCTATGCTCTCTAAGCTGTGTTTTTTAGATGTTTCAGGACACACCGTACACTTCTCCAGAGTGGCTGTTGGCAATTTACATCCCGCCCATCAGTGTAGCAAGGCTCCCATTTCTCCATGGCCTGTCCTGCATTTCTGGTTTTGACACTTTTTTCAGCATGGCCCTTTTGACCGATGGGAAGCGAGACTTCTTTGTAGCGCTGATTTGCCTTTCCAGGTTGCTTGGTTGGCCAAAAAGGGCGTATGCGTTTTTTCCTGAATATATTCAGGAAAAAACGCATACGCCCTTTTTGGCCAAGGGCATCATTGTCAACGTTTTGCCGCTTTTCATGTGCTTTAAAGGCGATTCGAATCTACCTCCTGAAATCTGTTTCCTGCAATTCTGCCTTGATTTCAAATCCTCTTCTTTGCCTTCCCTCAATATATTTGTGGACGAGAGTTATCATTTATAACTCTGCAGGTTTGTGAATTGCAGTGCCCTGAAGCTCCATTTTACAAGTCGCTTTTTTGGGAGCCGGCCGCAAAAGCGCAGGATGGATTCAGGCCCTGTTCTGGTTCAGGGGGGCAGGCTGAGCCTGTGGTTAATTCTTCTTCCTGATGGGAAAATAGAGTGACCTGTGCCTGTCCCAACACCAAGAGCTAGTCTCTCATTGGTTCCCCGTCTTCCCGTTCATCCTCAGGACAAATTGCAACCTGTACGGAACAGGAGGTTAAAGGTGCTGATGCTCCAAGTAGGGAGATTGCTAGTAAAGTGGCTGGAATGGCGAACCCGAGCACAAGGAGATGAGAAATGAGGTGCGTTTTAGAAACCTTTCCCCATCACACGGTGTACCATCTTCTGGGTTTCTCATGCATGTTTTCGATGTAGGAAGATGCCCTTGAACCTGGAGATTTGGGACCCATGCGATGGGTAGCACGCAGTATTACTTTAAAGGGTCTGCGTTTCTCACCCAACCTCACCAGACCTCTCAGCCCCAAGAGTGTCCACCCTTATGTCTCATCCAGCTGTGGGTCTAGATATGGTCAATCCAGGTTGCATCACAGCCCCTGAACGAATTGTGTAAGAATTTCTCTCTCTTTCCCTGTGTTTGTTTCATGGGTTTTTAAAAGTAATTTATTTTTATAATGGGGTTTAGCTGCTTTTCACGGCTGTGTTTATGTCGCTTTTCACCCACTTGAAACACTAACAGAGAGATATCAATACATAGGTTTTAAGATTATTACTAGTCAGATATATTTTTGTGCGGTGAATCGGGCGTGTTGAGTCCAGTTCTCTGAGCAAGGAGTAGGTCTTGTCTATTCCATATTGGGTTTATGGAACGGTATCTGAGCTAATTTGAAACTCTTGTTTTATGTATCACCCCACCTCACCTTTCCCGTTAAGCAGCCATAGTGTGTTTTCTGCATGTGTGACTCTGTTCTGTTTTGTAATTCAGTTCAAGTGTAACGGTTTTTACATTCCCTCTATAAGTGACACCTTATGAGAAGTGTCCTTTTCTGTGTGACTTATTTCACTTAGAATCGTCTTACCTAAATCCACTCATCATGCTGCTACTAGCCTTATGACATTGATTTCATGGCTGAGTGATATTCCATTGTACATAAAGACCACAACTTTTTTATCCATTTTTCGCTTTCCTGGGATATTTAAGGTGGAAGGAAGTGGAGGTCCTTGTCAACAGAGCAGCCCTAAACTTTGGGGTGCTTGTGTCTTGCTGATTTTCAATTTTCCCACTTTATCCCCCCATGCGTGGAAGTGCCCTATGCTCTCTAAGCTGTGTTTTTTAGATGTTTCAGGACACACCGTACACTTCTCCAGAGTGGCTGTTGGCAATTTACATCCCGCCCATCAGTGTAGCAAGGCTCCCATTTCTCCATGGCCTGTCCTGCATTTCTGGTTTTGACACTTTTTTCAGCATGGCCCTTTTGACCGATGGGAAGCGAGACTTCTTTGTAGCGCTGATTTGCCTTTCCAGGTTGCTTGGTTGGCCAAAAAGGGCGTATGCGTTTTTTCCTGAATATATTCAGGAAAAAACGCATACGCCCTTTTTGGCCAAGGGCATCATTGTCAACGTTTTGCCGCTTTTCATGTGCTTTAAAGGCGATTCGAATCTACCTCCTGAAATCTGTTTCCTGCAATTCTGCCTTGATTTCAAATCCTCTTCTTTGCCTTCCCTCAATATATTTGTGGACGAGAGTTATCATTTATAACTCTGCAGGTTTGTGAATTGCAGTGCCCTGAAGCTCCATTTTACAAGTCGGTTTTTTGGGAGCCGGCCGCAAAAGCGCCGGATGGCTTCAGGCCCTGTTCTGGTTCAGGGGGGCAGGCTGAGCCTGTGGTTAATTCTTCTTCCTGATGGGAAAATAGAGTGACCTGTGCCTGTCCCAACACCAAGAGCTAGTCTCTCATTGGTTCCCCGTCTTCCCGTTCATCCTCAGGACAAATTGCAACCTGTACGGAACAGGAGGTTAAAGGTGCTGATGCTCCAAGTAGGGAGATTGCTAGTAAAGTGGCTGGAATGGCGAACCCGAGCACAAGGAGATGAGAAATGTTGTGCGTTTTAGAAACCTTTCCCCATCACACGGTGTACCATCTTCTGGGTTTCTCATGCATGTTTTCGATGTAGGAAGATGCCCTTGAACCTGGAGATTTGGGACCCATGCGATGGGTAGCACGCAGTATTACTTTAAAGGGTCTGCGTTTGCTCACCCAACCTCACCAGACCTCTCAGCCCCAAGAGTGTCCACCCTTATGTCTCATCCAGCTGTGGGTCTAGATATGGTCAATCCAGGTTGCATCACAGCCCCTGAACGAATTGTGTAAGAATTTCTCTCTCTTTCCCTGTCTTTGTTTCATGGGTTTTTAAAAGTAATTTATTTTTATAATGGGGTTTAGCTGCTTTTCACGGCTGTGTTTATGCCGCTTTACACCCACTTGACACACTAACAGAGAGATATCAATACATAGGTTTTAAGATTATTACTAGTCAGATATATTCTTGTGCGGTGAATCGGGCGTGTTGAGTCCAGTTCTCTGAGCAAGGAGTAGGTCTTGTCTATTACATATTGGGTTTATGGAACGGTATCTGAGCTAATTTGAAACTCTTGTTTTATGTATCACCCCACCTCACCTTTCCCGTTAAGCAGCCATATTGTGTTTTCTGCATGTGTGACTCTGTTCTGTTTTGTAATTCAGTTCAAGTGTAACGGTTTTTACATTCCCTCTATAAGTGACACCTTATGAGAAGTGTCCTTTTCTGTGTGACTTATTTCACTTAGAATCGTCTTACCTAAATCCACTCATCATGCTGCTACTAGCCTTATGACATTGATTTCATGGCTGAGTGATATTCCATTGTACATAAGGACCACAACTTTTTTATCCATTTTTTGCTTTCCTGGGATATTTAAGGTGGAAGGAAGTGGAGGTCCTTGTCAACAGAGCAGCCCTAAACTTTGGGGTGCTTGTGTCTTGCTGATTTTCAATTTTCCCACTTTATCCCCCCATGCGTGGAAGTGCCCTATGCTCTCTAAGCTGTGTTTTTTAGATGTTTCAGGACACACCGTACACTTCTCCAGAGTGGCTGTTGGCAATTTACATCCCGCCCATCAGTGTAGCAAGGCTCCCATTTCTCCATGGCCTGTCCTGCATTTCTGGTTTTGACACTTTTTTCAGCATGGCCCTTTTGACCGATGGGAAGCGAGACTTCTTTGTAGCGCTGATTTGCCTTTCCAGGTTGCTTGGTTGGCCAAAAAGGGCGTATGCGTTTTTTCCTGAATATATTCAGGAAAAAACGCATACGCCCTTTTTGGCCAAGGGCATCATTGTGAACGTTTTGCCGCTTTTCATGTGCTTTAAAGGCGATTCGAATCTACCTCCTGAAATCTGTTTCCTGCAATTCTGCCTTGATTTCAAATCCTCTTCTTTGCCTTCCCTCAATATATTTGTGGACGAGAGTTATCATTTATAACTCTGCAGGTTTGTGAATTGCAGTGCCCTGAAGCTCCATTTTACAAGTCGCTTTTTTGGGAGCCGGCCGCAAAAGCGCAGGATGGCTTCAGGCCCTGTTCTGGTTCAGGGGGGCAGGCTGAGCCTGTGGTTAATTCTTCTTCCTGATGGGAAAATAGAGTGACCTGTGCCTGTCCCAACACCAAGAGCTAGTCTCTCATTGGTTCCCCGTCTTCCCGTTCATCCTCAGGACAAATTGCAACCTGTACGGAACAGGAGGTTAAAGGTGCTGATGCTCCAAGTAGGGAGATTGCTAGTAAAGTGGCTGGAATGGCGAACCCGAGCACAAGGAGATGAGAAATGAGGTGCGTTTTAGAAACCTTTCCCCATCACACGGTGTACCATCTTCTGGGTTTCTCATGCATGTTTTCCATGTAGGAAGATGCCCTTGAACCTGGAGATTTGGGACCCATGCGATGGGTAGCACGCAGTATTACTTTAAAGGGTCTGCGTTTCTCACCCAACCTCACCAGACCTCTCAGCCCCAAGAGTGTCCACCCTTATGTCTCATCCAGCTGTGGGTCTAGATATGGTCAATCCAGGTTGCATCACAGCCCCTGAACGAATTGTGTAAGAATTTCTCTCTCTTTCCCTGTCTTTGTTTCATGGGTTTTTAAAAGTAATTTATTTTTATAATGGGGTTTAGCTGCTTTTCACGGCTGTGTTTATGCCGCTTTACACCCACTTGACACACTAACAGAGAGATATCAATACATAGGTTTTAAGATTATTACTAGTCAGATATATTCTTGTGCGGTGAATCGGGCGTGTTGAGTCCAGTTCTCTGAGCAAGGAGTAGGTCTTGTCTATTCCATATTGGGTTTATGGAACGGTATCTGAGCTAATTTGAAACTCTTGTTTTATGTATCACCCCACCTCACCTTTCCCGTTAAGCAGCCATAGTGTGTTTTCTGCATGTGTGACTCTGTTCTGTTTTGTAATTCAGTTCAAGTGTAACGGTTTTTACATTCCCTCTATAAGTGACACCTTATGAGAAGTGTCCTTTTCTGTGTGACTTATTTCACTTAGAATCGTCTTACCTAAATCCACTCATCATGCTGCTACTAGCCTTATGACATTGATTTCATGGCTGAGTGATATTCCATTGTACATAAGGACCACAACTTTTTTATCCCTTTTTCGCTTTCCTGGGATATTTAAGGTGGAAGGAAGTGGAGGTCCTTGTCAACAGAGCAGCCCTAAACTTTGGGGTGCTTGTGTCTTGCTGATTTTCAATTTTCCCACTTTAT